>NC_037685.1:89847825-90007089 GCF_003255815.1 Theropithecus gelada
TTGTAGGGACATGGATGCAGCTGGAAACCATCATTCTTAGCAAACTATCACAAGAACAGAAAACCAAACACCGCATGTTCTCACTCATAGGTGGGAACTGAACAATGAGATCACTTGGACTCAGGAAGGGGAACATCACACACCGGGGCCTATCATGGGGAGGGGGGAGGGGGGAGGGATTGCATTGGGAGATATACCTGATGTAAATGACGAGTTGATGGGTGCAGCACAGCAACATGGCACAAGTATACATATGTAACAAACCTGCACGTTATGCACATGTACCCTACAACTTAAAGTATAATAATAATAAATTAATTTAAAAAAAAAATAAATAGATATTTTGGGCTAAATCAGTGAAAAATGAATGAACCAATGTGTTAATGAGAGACACCTATATAAAGGAAAAGCCACAAAATCATACCTCATTCAAGTTTTGCTTTTTTATATGATTGGTTAAAGAGGTTGTTAAAAATTAAATCGAATGTGAACCAAGTTGTGGAGAAGTCAAACAGAAGTCTGGGGGAAAATGTCTCAGTTTGACAAAAACACAACTTTACTGAAACCCAGATGAAGAGTTAGAGGAATCTGTGATAATTTAGAGGTAGTGAACATAATAATGTCCTATAGGCCAGGGGCGCTGGTTCATGCCTGTAATCCCAGCACTTTGGGAGGCCGAGGCGGGTTAATCACAGGGTCAGAAGAAAGAGATCATCCTTGCTAATATGGTGAAACCCCGTCTCTACTAAAAAACAAAAAATTAGCCGGGGGTGCTGGTGGGTGTCTGTAGTCCCAGCTACTCGGGAGGCTGAGACAGGAGAATGGCGTGAACCTGGGACGCAGAGCTTGTAGTGAGCCGAGACCGCGCCACTGCACTCCAGTCTGGGCGACAGAGTGAAATTCTGTCACACACACAAAAAATTATAATAAAAAATGCCCTGTAATATTTTATAATAGCCCTCCACAAAATAAAACCTTTCAGACCAGTTTTCACGGTGGTTAAAACCAAATAACAAAAAAGTCACAAGAAAAGTTTTATTAAAATACATGAATGTTTTTCTCCTTGGAAGAGTCAGCAAGGTTTTGCAATAGAACCTCAAAAATTCTCAGTGTCTGGGTCCCTATTTTCTAGATTTGTACTTAAATCTACCATATAACTATTACGTTCTTTTGTTATTCATATGGGCTTTTATTAATTATAATTATACCAAATTTGGTAAAATGAAAAGCAAAACACCAAGTGAAGGCTGGATGTGCATTACATATAGCTACCAGCAATGGGCTCTGATTTTTTTGTTTCCCACAGCCTCCATTCTGCCAGCTCTGGGGTTCTATCGCCATTTCTTGCCAAATTATATTTGCTCTCTGTCAATGTCCACTGGCAGTTTGACAAAGTGCTGAATCTGCAGAAACCATGGCATGCTGTGCAACAGCTCCCGTAGCAGATTTCTGACAGATTTTCTTCCCCCGCAGTTATAAGGCTTGTGCTACATTTTGTGAACAGGGACATAGATTAGTTAATATTTCTAAAGCATTTTGAAGATGAAAAGTGCCATATACATACTGATTTTTACTAATAATTTCTCTTGCTGTAAGGATCAAAATAAGCCCAGGAACATATTAAGCCCTACTCACAGAAGCATTAACACTTTGCTACGATTGTCAGAATGCCCGACAAAGACAAAACATTGCATTTGCCTTCACGTTTGAAAACATTTGATAAAACTGACAAATCAATGTTCTGGGGGGGAAAAAAAAAAAAAAACCTCAGCATTTATCGCAGTCATAATTTATTTGAATCATGGATAAAGTGCTAACAAAGATTCTGTATATGTTGACAATGCTGTGGATAGTCACCTGAGAATTACGTAGCACAGTCTCAATACTTAGTTGAAAATCCTTTAACTAAAATGATCATTTGTCCTTCTGTATGTTTATCTTTTATTTCACAGTTGAGACTTCACTAAACCACAGGTTCCCAACTGACAAGGACAGGCCCAATTACTAAAAATGTCTCAGGTTAAAATGACCAATTCTTGACCACATCTCAAAGTATTAAATCTAAATCTTCAGAAATGAATCCAGAACATTCGTATTTTTAACAGGAGTTCCCATTGTTACGGCTTTCGAGTTGGGCATTAGAATCCTCTATTAGCTAATTCCTACACTTCTGAAAGAGTTTCTGGTTTCTGATAGCCTGTACTTCTTTTACTCTTAAACAGGAAGTTAGGTGTGGTTCCCTTATTTCCGAGATTTGGATTAAATTGGTTTGAATCATAGGAAATTGAAATTTTGTGGAATTTATGTATCTTCTTCCTACCACTGATTAACTTCTAACTTTTGAAAAACCTTTCTTTTCTTTGTGTCTTTGGTTATTTCTCTGTTTCCATCCTTGCTTGCTACAAATGTTTGGTGATACCAAACCCACAAATTCCACCTATAATCTTCAGCAGAGCTGCACCCTTTGATTTCTGCAGTAGCCCTGATTCTTGCTCTAGCACTGCACTAACTTCTTGCTTTTAACTATTTTAAATTCAGACAAAAGACTTAACTTAGGCCTTTGAGGGTATTCCGTCTGTTCAGTTGAATTTTGTGTTTTCACCTTGTCTACTTTTACTGTTTCATCTCATTTTTCTTTAAAGTACTATCTGTCAATGTATCTTTGTTTTATTTATTTTCATCCACCTTTTTGTTCTTTCCTTTTCAAATGTGGAACAAGAGGTGCAGGCATCAGATGAACAGTCAGGTGCATTGCTGGCCTGTGCCAGATCAGTACAGTCAGCCCCACTCACAAACTAGGCTCCTGTTGGTCCAACAGCATCACCTTCACCTCATTTCCAGAACAATGCAGAGGTATCATGGTAGAGATAGCAATGCATAAGATCTAGGATGAGAAAGTCTATCTTTAATTCCTGTTTAGTCCCCTATTAACTGTGACCTGAAACAAGAAATTGACTCCCTGACTTTGTGAAGGAAAGGTAATAATAAAATCTTTGTCTACTTCCTGGGATGATTATCAGGGTCAGATCAAATTATGGATCTAAAAGAGCCTTAAAAACTTGTTAAGTAGCTGTTATTCACATAAGAAAATATGTAAATTAAAAAGCCATAGTTTTAACCTAAATAAGCACTGGGAATTGACTAATTTCTTCCACCTATTGCTGGATAAAGAAGGGACCAGGTGGAAAAGGGTAGAGAAAGACAACACTTCACTGCATGAGAAGCAGGACTGTGTGAGTACTGAGCTGAAGCCAACACAACAGAAAGCAGAGTGGTAAGAAAAATGGGTGGCATTACTGAGCCACAGGATCAGGCTTGACTGACACAGCCACACCTCGGGACTTTTCAGATAAGTGAGCCAACACACGCTTTGTTTTAATACTGACTTTAGTCACATGTTTTATCACTCATGAGGAATCATAACATAAGGAATCATAACTGGTTAAGTGCATCTGTTAGTTGTGAGTACTAAAGCACTTGTTGGATCTGGGATTTAGAAAGATAGATCCAAATAATTTGACTTGAGAATAAGGTTTTCATTGCTAAAAACATGTTCACAAATTTCAAATATGCTCATACAATTCAACTCAGAAAGGATGAATGAGGACCTCCCTGGGGAGGATTATACTTTGGAATGCCACAGAACTGGGCCCCTTACTAAAATATCCTTTATAAGAAAAATGAGGGTCTCAGATAAAGCTATTCCATTGTTGACCATTGCTAAACATCTACCCTATTTTTTATCTGCACTGGTGGAAAATTTTCACCTTACTGAGAAGATATTTGAGAACAATGCAAGCCTTTGTCAGCAGTATTGATCTACCATGAGCCTTTGATTCTATAGACAGGACTCACTATAGGCCAAGCTATGTGATCTCAGCACAGATCTCAGGCTATGAAGATTCCTTCAAAGTCTGAAGCATAATACCACTGGGAGAATCAGAGCAGGTAGGAACAGACTCTCCACATTAAATTCCAATCAAAATCCAAGAAAGATATTTGTGTCCTAACTGTACTTCTTTTTAATTTATTTCAAAATAATTTGATACAGTTTTCAATTGATCTGAATGAATACCCTTCTGCCACAGGAAACAAGACAAGCACTTACTTCTGCACTGATAACATAGGTTTCTCATTATTAGGTTGCAGGAGATGCCTTAATAATCTACCAAGCCTGCTGGCTATACACTGTCAGTTTAATATCTACTGTGCCAAAACCAAAATTATTTTAGATAGACACTCCAACATGCAGACAGAAAATATGAGTGAAGTCTATGTAACAAAATGATTAATTTGGCTATCTGGGCTAAGTGGTAGGGTAGTACAACTTGCATTTAACAACTCAAGAAGCCCATAAACATTCATTTATTAAACACATCTATATTTTTGGAAAAAATAGATTTCCAGTGCCAGATTCTGTGCTAGGAAAGCCCTGTGGCTGCTTGGTGATTAAGATTCAGCCCTTGCCCTTAAGAAGCTTATATTTTTAGGTGAAATGTCAGGATTATATAAATTCTATAAAATTCACACTATAATATGGAGACCAAGGCAAGAAAAAATAAAACTGTTGCATACTTGCTCTGATAAGACGATGAAGAGCAATGCGTTTATGCATAGTTTATGATGATGCACAAAGTTAACAAGTTTTCTTAACTGACAAGTGTTTAATCTTTCATTTTAGTAATTTTTGTACATGTTTCTTATTTCAAGTATCCTCATATCTTTTTGATTTTTAAAATTATTTTGAAGCATGGATAACATATTTTGTGTTTCTGCATAACCGTTTCACTTGCATTATGAGGTCACCCCTTGCATAATTTATATTCCATTCATTGAAAAACCAAATAAATGAGAACATTTGTTATAAACAAGGGAAAGAGAGAGTGATACAGTTCACCCCATGAGTACATAAGGCCATTCATCAAGTTTAGTTCAAAACCGTTTGAGAAGGTGATGTTTGACAGAATCCTTCATAATATTCCTTTGAACAAGGTAGAGAAATGAGGTCTAGCAACAGTACCCATGGCTATACAAAGTGGTGACTCCTGGATTATGTTCAATCTAGAAACCAGCCTCTTAGGGCACATCTTGAAGGTGTCCTGGGTATTGTCCTGTGAAATGTTTTTAATCATAGATCAGATGAAGCCACATAATCTGTATCTAAGATATGTTCGAGATGCTGTAATTTAAGAGGAATAACTAAATTATTGGATGGTGGAATCAGGATATTTAAAGTTTTCATTTAAATTCTATGCACCTCTGTTTTGTTCAACAATTAAATATAAAAATACAGGCTGGAAGAAACTAATTAATTACAGTTTGGGTAAAAATGCAAGAGCTTTAGGTAAACATGAAAGTAATTTGAGCCAGAGGTATCACATTATTCCAAAAAGGTAACAAGGCTGTAAAGGGAGCTTTCCACGCCTTTATGTAGTTCGCGGAGTTAGGCCCAAAAGTGTACAGGAAATAGGAGCAGGACTGGTGATGCGTCCCAAAAACCATACCTGTAAAATGTGGAACGTAGAATATTTAGCCTGGAGAGAGAGAAGTATGCTTGACTGAAATCTTCAAATATGTGAACATCTACTGTGTATAAGGGGAAGTAGACTTATGCTAGGAATTTCCAGAGGTAGAAACTGGTATGAGTAAAAGTTCCAGAGAGTCAGATATGACTCCTTATCAGGAGGACATTTAAAATGATATGGACTGGTAAATGGATTTCCTTCTAAGAAGTGAGCATTGGGGAAATGATAAAATGTTGAATGACCATTTATCAAGGATGTTGTGGAAAATTTTGACATGATTCCAAAATGTTTTCTAACTATAAGGGTTTATCACTTTATATTTTGCCTGATTCTTGGTATACATAATAGGCCCCATGTAAATATCTGCTACCAATTATGCTCTTGTAAGTACTAATGAACATGTCTCTTTTTTTTGAGGGTCAGACCCTCAGATCTTACACCTCTGTTCCTCTGTGGTCTTTGTATCTATTCCATAGGTTAGACGTACTATCAACACAAGATACTAAGAATATCTTAGCAGCTCATAGACTCCCTCCCTGTGTAACCAAAAACAAAACAAGACGAACAAAAACATAAAAAACACATTCGGAGTTACGTGTTTTCCAAAACGTGTATAATAGTTTTTCATACTTAGATGGGAGACTAACAGAACAGCCTTTTTCCAAGTTGATAAGGAAGTTTGGAGGACAATGATTTTTACTCCAGTAATTCCTTTGATATTTGCCGTAACCGAAAGCCATGTCAACAATGCATAGCGCCAACAAATCATTTTACATGAAATAACCAATGTCCTTGGCTGTTTTTTTCACTTCCCAGATTATCTGCCTAAAGTTTCATATCCCTCAATGCTTTGTAAGTTTTTAGCATTACTTCCAAACTCTATGTTCCATATTCTGCAATACCGATTTTCCACTTATTCTTTATCTGGCAAACTCCGACTTAACGCTCACTACCTTGCTTAATTTTCCTGTCTCCTACAAAGTTTTGCCGAGCTTCCCTGGGTGGAAATGCTTTTTCCAGCTTTGACATCAATAGCTTCCTTCAAAACTCTACTATGGCATTTGTGATGCATTATTTACATGTGAGTCTTCCCATCTACGTTAAAAATGCTTTCTTGGATAAAATTTCACTTTGTTAATCTTTATGTCCTCTTCAGAACCCAACATGAGGTCACCCAGGACACTGCAGGCATTAAACAAAAACAGGAGAAATGACTGAAGCAATACATACAGTAGATGAGTAGATATAGGAAAAAGTAAGAAAAACTACATTTAGGAATTATGGACTTAAAATTATGGCAAAATATTATTACATGGAATAAAAACACACCGAAAGGAAATATGATACACAGGATATCTGAAAAGAAACTCAATTTTTGTGCTCTGATATTATCCACTGTCGCTTATGGGAGTAAACATTAAATGGTGGATATCTTATCAGCTAATGTGTCTAATTCTAGGGAGGGTATTCAGATACGAGAAGTATGCAGATAATAAAATTTTACTTGTTTTATCTATTAAATTTTCATGCTTTCCCAACAAGAAAATTATGAACAAAACTGAGTAATTTCATTCACTTTAAGGCCACAGATGTGTTTGTTCATCTTTGCGTCTCAGTCCATATATGTAGGAAACAAACAACAAATACTTGGTAAATGCATTCATTGATTATTTTACACTCTGTGATAGGTTTCTGCTCTCCTTTCTTTAGCTAGCACTTCTATTAAAAATGTCTTCTTAGGCCCGGCATAGTGACTCATGCCTGTAATCCCAACACATTGGGAGGCCAAGGTGGGCAGATGGCTTGAGCCCAGAGGTTCAAGACTAGAATGGCCAACATGGCAAAACGCTGTCTCTACAACAAATGCAAAAATTAGCCAGGCTTGGTGGCAAATGTCTGTAGTCCCAGCTACTGGAGAGACTGAGGTGGGAGGATGGTTTGATCCATGAAGGCAGAGATGACAGTGAGCTCAGATCGTACTGCACTCCATCCTGGGCAACAAGGTGAGACTCTGTCTCAAAAAAAAAAAAAAAAAGTGTGTGTGTGTGTGTGTGTTATATATATATGTATGTATTCCATGACCTCCTCTTTCAAATTACTGTCTTCATAGATTAAGAAATTAAATAATACGGTTACAACTGTGTGTGTGTGTGTAATAAAAATTTTTAAATGTGCTTTTCAATATATTAAAGTCAGAGCTTTACTTGGATGTTTTCTTGATGGTTACTAGTATTGTTTATTTTTAGTCATTGCTACCTCTCTTTTGTTTGATATTGTTTGAATTCTGACTGAAGCATGAATGTTTTCAAGTGTCTATTGCAATCAGGTACCTACATGAGAAGAAAGTATTGTTATTGTAGTTCTTCAGACAGAATCTTCTGATTTCCGCACAAAAGTGTTGTTGGTGAATACCAGTATTTCTAGAAAGTTAACTCCTTATATGTAGGTTTGTAAAACAACTTATTATTTTCTCTGAGTGAATACAAATAAATTTTAATACCATTGAGCATATATAACTTCAATGGAAAAAGAAGAGCTATACATACCAGTTAACAAAATGTTTGTGACATTACTAATTAAAATTTCACATATTTCATGGCAAATATGGGCAATATTATGTAATGGGAATATTATCCATAGAACTATGTTGTGGTGGTATTTTTTTTCTCAGAAAGAACATTGCCTAGGCTGTATCTCTTAGCAGCATAATGTTGTTATTTGAAATGTAAATAGTAGGTGCTACATGGGGTACTTGTTGAATTGGACACATTCTGATTTGATAGCATTTTAATCAGTGAAATTCATGGAGTCTCAGTATAACACCCTTATGATACCTATGCATTTGGTGTTATGCAGGCAGCAGTACTGTTGTATGCTTGTTGATTGCTGAAGTGAGAGGTATACCACACGTTATGTGTTACTTTCTTAGCAGCTGAAGAACACTCTAAATGCTATACCGTAGATGAAATACTATGTCTCCTGAGCAAATCACATGACTCTCACTTCCCTAACACTTATAACACATGTCATAAACAGATTTCAACTATATCTCACACTTCAGATGCGCTTTATAATTTTGTTTATACATTCAAGCCATAAGGTGTTGCAAAACAAGTTAAAGGAACTCTTCTTATTAAGGTTACAGAGATAACTCTTAGGTAGGAGAAAATCTACATGAGTGAACCAAAGAACTTATCTCTATTTCATTCTGGGTCTAAATTCAGTGCCACTTGGAAGTCATCTATATTTTAATGGTTTTGCATGTGCTTTTATTCCGATGTATTTGCAATATATTAAATGATTTTAGTAGTTTCAAGTGAGACCCTGTGTGTTTGAAAATATTTGCCAACTTCTTAGAATATGAAGTTCAACACAGGAAAATTAATAACATGATCAAAAGAGAGCTATGTTGTTAATTGAGTGACTTTAGATGTGCCAATGCTATTCATTTCTTATCTACTTAATCCTAACAATGATTCTATAAGATATGTAGTGTTATCTCTAACATACATACAAGGAAACTGGGCTTTAGAGATGAGTGGCCTGCTCCAAATCACAAGGAGTTGTACAAGGATTTGAACCAGTACTACTTTTCCCTGCATCACAAGGCAATAATCTCTGCCCAGTGCTATGCCTGAGAATAATACAACAAATATGTATGAAAAAATATTACATTCTAATGCTGCTTAATATTGATTTAAAGAAAAGGCTAAAAATATACTCAATTATTTTATATTACTCTAACATGTGAGATTGTCTGTTCCATATTTATTGACAGAGAAATATAGAAAAGCAGAGAAAGGGGAGACAGTAAATGTTAATCCTGGCTTTATACCCACCTAGAGCCAATACTTTGTCTAGCTTTAAGGTCTTTTGAAAGTTTTAACAATGATCAAATGACACTCCACAACCAAATTGGCAGGAGCTTTCCTGGATCATCTTGTTAGTGTGCTCTTGAAGGGCATCCTGACCTATGTTGTTTCAAGTGTCCAGAAAGCATCAATTTTCTACCTTGATTTTCTCTGATTATCGGCAATTTTCTCTCCTAGGGACATTTAGGTGATGAGACAAACAATGTGATTGGCCATGTTAACGAAGTGAAAACATTCCAGTCACTCAGTATGTACCTCATTAGTATCACTCTCTAATAATTCACAAAACGATATCTTGAAATATACAAAAGAACCTTATCATAAGGTAGAAAACATTTGCTTGTTTGTTCTCACCTACTCATGGTCTGTAGCATATTATTTGATGATAAAAGTCTAAAAGACTTTTTTCTTTATCTTTATTCCTAGGTCCCTCTGCAATTTTTTTTATTATCCTTTCATACTTGGAAGACTTTATTTCATTAACCAACATAGTATAAGTATTTAATATTTAAATCTCTTTTAGTTATAAATTGCTATGCACAGCAAAATAAAGAGGCACAAAAATCTTGAAAAAACATTTCAAATGCATAGTCTTCCAATTTATTTTAAAATATAGTTACTTCTTTGTCAATAAAACAGGAAGCTATATTTATAATTTGGGATAACTAGTAGGAAATACTGTCATTTGATAACAGTAGAGAGTATTTATTTCATTATAAATTTTCTAGCTTTGGCAAGAACCCTGGTCTTAAAATAGTACTGAGCTTTAAAAAATGGCCAAGAATGTATTTAAAAGCATAGAGAGTATATATCTAAAAACAGATAATAAAGCCTAATGTAGACTAATGCTTGACTATATAGTCAAACTAGTATACTGTGTATCTGGAATAAAACACCATTATTCATAAAATGGCTGTATAAGTAGGCTCCAGGTAGAGTCAGGTAGATGGCACTACATAAATTCATAAAACCCAATGGATTACTATTGACAACATCAAGCTTTATTTTACCTACAAAAGAAAAGCATTTTTAAAAATGACATGCTGTTGGTTGCCACCAATGTCACCTATTTTTCTTGAGAAATGCAATTGCAAATCAGCTTTGATATTCATCAAACATCTCTACTTAGTTTTACCTATTTAGATATATGCTAAAGGATTCTGGAAATTTTAAATAATTGAAAAAGAAGAAAGTATTGCAGAGGAGAGGCCTTTATAAGAGTAATAAACTATAAAATATTCTTTTTTTAGACTTCTCATCTTTCATGAAATATTCAGAAAAAAATGGATTAAATAAGTTTACGGTTAATAGTTAAATATTTATGGACAATGTACTAAGTTGTGGAAACAGTACAAGTATTTAAGTGTTGACTGGTGGTGAGGAAATGTCAACTGCCAATAAATATAAAAGATGAAAGAACAGGACTTTAAACAGTGCACACTTAGCTATGGGTCTCCTCCCCACACACAAAAACTCCCTGGACATTAATGATTTTATCTACCCTGACTGGCAGATGGGCTACAGTTCCTAAGACTTTGGTTCTTCACTCTAATAAAAGGGTTAGCTTTCCACCAGAAAGGATCCTCAGGACCCACAGTTCATACTCCCGGCTGAGAATCCACCCTGGGGGACAAGACAAATAGACATTGAGGCAGCTAGGCCATCCTGGCCCTCATTCCCCCAGCAGTGTCCACACTGAGCACTGCTGCCCTTGGCTCATCTGCAGGGTGAGTCTTGTGCTGCATAAAGTGAACAGGAGGGTGTTCGCACTGGGGACATGGCTGGGCAGGAGAGTTGACATTCTCCTAGGCAGCTGCTCTCCCAGGCAGCTGCTCCCCCAAGCACATTATCCACTTCTTTCAGTTTTGGATACTTCCAATTTGTGACCTTGCAGGTGATACTGTACTGGGAGGGCATGTGTTGCAGGTGGAGCAGTGACAACTCTGTCCCTCCTCCAGGATCAGCTCATTCCCCAGCCCGGGCAAAACAGCATTACTGTCTGAGACTCCAACCCACAGGCTCCAGCTCCCAGCCAGAAAATATTCTTTAAATAATTTTATAATTTCCTGATTGTATTCTAAAACTTTTATAGGAAATGTTTTGTTCTCTAGTAGAAAGTCAGTCATTAGGCTGAATGCTGAACCAAAATTAAAATATCTATTTGTGTTATCACGATGGCTGTCTATAAAATTGTAAGTTAGGTTAATTCCTCTTTCATTGTATTATATACAAAATTGTGGTGTTTATATTTGCAAAAATTGTTTTAATATTCTAGTTTATAAGATTATGATACCCATGAATTTTAAAAATGTTTAGAAGTAGATAAAGTTTATATTTTATTTGACTGTATTAATTATTTTAGAAGAAATATTTTAGAGATCATAAATTTAATTTTGGGAACGTATTTTTGACAGGTTTTCTCAAGAAATAATACTTGAAAAAAGTTAGTTGCTTGCTGGCATTAGCACATGGGTTGAAAGATGTGTAAATAGTTATTAAAGTATAGTAGCAAATAACTGTTCATTAAGTTGATCGGAAGGGTCTTGTATGTGTCACTGGGATGGTTATTAGGTCCAGTTAGGCTCTTTTAACAGCTTCATCAATGATCAGGCAGAAGAAAGAGACAGCACGTTAATTAAATCTCTGGAGCCATTACGTCCAAGTATCAATCTATAAAAAGTGTCAGTCCAGAGTGCTTAGTTCAAATATGCTCAGAAATAAACTTTAAAACAAAAGACTTCCACAGAATTTGTATTTCAACAAAAATGTAATGGAATAATGTTTTAAATCTTATATTGCAGAGATATTTTCTAAATTTTCAAAGAAATTGGACAAAGGTGACTTTTTGTTTAAATGTAGTCAATATCCTTAATGTGTTTTTATTTGCCCATAGAGATGAAAGTGAAAATTTTATAAGGTGTACAGAGAAATCGCAGACAAATAATTACATACAGACTTAGACCATGAAACTCATTTGTTGTTGACCATCAGCTTTTCTGTATAGCTAAGCACTATGAACTCTCACAGCACTGCCAGCTTTGCTTCACTCTTTGAACAATCTTGACTGCAGCTCATGGGCCTAGAAGAAAGTCCATTCAATAATCTAGAGCAAGATGGACAGCCCAGAACCTCTCCGCTAATCTGGGCTAATGTTGCAGCTCAGTTATATAATTGAGTTCCTGCCATCTTCCTGAGTCTAACTTGAAGCCCTTTTCCACCTGTCTCCCCTGTGCTTGCTTTAGTCCCATCTTTGTAATGTGACGGCTCTCCAGTTGCTGTGGCTTGAGTTTTTCCTTCTTCTTACTAATCATACATCCCCTTCTCAGTCTCGGAAGAGGAAATTTCTGTTTCTGCATTCCAGTCTCTGCTTCATGCTGACAGACACCTGTGACACTATTTACGTGGCTGCCTATCTGCTTCCCCGAATATAAATATCTCTAGCTGCTCCAACATTCAATTTTCCTGTTTCTATCTTCATGCTTATTGAAACATTCTATTATTCAATCTTTCTAATAGCAACAATTTACTACCACAAATGATGAGTAACATATACATAAGTGTAACTAATAAAACAAAATTACAAAGAAATAAAATGTTTCCTTAATTTTAACACAAAGATAGCAGTGTGAATTTATTTCACTATTATCATTAGAAGTACATATGAATTTAAAATGGAATATTCCACATTAAAACAATTCTAAGTGAATGTAGTGTGTTTATTTTCTATTAGGCCAGTCTCATTTACTAATTTCATTAAGGGAATACATGTGTTATTTTAATATGAATAAATTTTCTAATATTCAAAATTTTTCTGATGGTGGCGATTTTCTATTACATCCAGGCTTTTTTTTTTTTTAGTAGTAATTTGAATTTTGCACTCAGTAATATGCTATGTACCAGTGCTATTTTAAAAGTGATAATCTAATAGTACTAATTCTTTTGTTGGAAAATAAGGCAAAAGCAGTATCCTATTGCTCACCAGTTCATGCTCCACATAATATGCCTGGGCACGTACCAATTTATTATCATACCTCAGTCATGCTTATCTACCCAAAGGGACCTTTTCTGGGCATGAAGCATATAAGAACTCTCCAGTTCTCTATTAAGCTCTCTTCTTGGCACCCTTTGCCTACTGTCCAAATGCTTTATGAGGCCAGTTATCCTTCCTTCCCAAATATCCTTCTTGAATTTGTTCTCATATCTTACTATCTATGGGAACCCTGCTTTCTGACTTTCAAAATTCTGAATTTTGTATGCATTGGCATGAGTGTAAATATTTAACAACCAGCTCTTCTAGAGGAGCAAAAGCCCCAGTTCATACCATTTAGTAGTTTTAATGACAGAAACGTCCACCACCATGGACAATTTCAAGCTACCAAAGTGACTTCCCTAATTAGGAGTCAGGACATGTATGTTATTTATTAATGCCTAAATTACTAGTCAGCTAGTTTAGAAGCTTAACAGCTTAAAAGAACACATATTTATTACATCACAGTTTCAGTTGGTCAGAAATTCAAGGTCTCTCAAAAGACTGCAGGCAAGGTGCCAGCCAGGGCTTTGGTCTCAAACGAAGGTTTAAATGAGCTAGTATACAGTTTCAAGTTCACTCACACAGTTGTTGGAAGAATTCAGTCTTCTTAAAGTTATTTCTATGTGCTTATTGCCCACTTGATGAAATCCTCTTCCCTGGAACTCTTGCCTACCTGAGTTAAAAACTGATCAGGAGGGGACTTGTTCTGGCAGATCCTGTACTAGTCTCAGCAAGATGACAATGAGTCCAAACACTAAGGTAGAATCCCCACCAATCCTTTTCCCCACCACATACATACACACAAAAAAATCTTTTCATCTCAAGACAACTGTTTAAACCTGAAGCTATCTGGATTAGTCCATTTTCACACTGCTGATAAATACATACCCAAGGTTTAATGGGCTTACAGTTCCACGTGGCTGGAGAGGCCTCACAATCATGGTGGAAGGCAAAGAGGGGCAAGTCACATCTTACATGGATGGCAGTAAGCAAAGAGAGCTTGTGCAGGGAAACTCCCCCTTACAAAACTTTCAGATCTCATGAGACTTACTCACTATCATGATAACAGCATGGGAAAGACCCATCCCCGTGATTTAATTACCTCCCACTGGCTCCCTCCTACAAAACATGGGAATTCAAGATGAGATTTGGGTGGGGACACAGCCAAATCATATCATTCCACACCTGATCCCTTCCAAATCTCATATCCCCACATTTCAAAACCAACCATGCCTTTCCAACAATCCCTCAAAGTCTTGACTCATTTCATCATTAAATCAAAATTCCATAGTCCAAAGTCTCATCCAAGACAAGGCAATTCCCTTCTGCCTATAAGCCTGTAAAATCAAAAGCAAGTTAGTTACTTCCTAGATACAATGGGGGTATGGGCATTAGGTAAATACCATTCCAAATGAGAGAAGTTGGCCAAAACAAAGGGACTACAGTCCCCATGCAAGTCTGAAATCCAGTGGGGTATTCAAATCTTAAAGCTCCAAAATGATCTCCTTTGACTCCATGTCTCACATGCAGGTCACACTGATGCAAGAGTTGGGTTCCCATGGTCTTGTGCAGCTCCACCTGTGTGGATTTGAAGGGTACAGCCTTTATCCTGGCTGCTTTCACAGGTTGATGTTGAAAGTCCACGGGTTTTCCAGGTACACGGTGCAAACTATCAGTAGATCTCCAATTATGTGGTCTGGAGGATGGTGACTCTCTTCTCACAGCTCTACTAGGCAGTAACCCAGTAGGGACTCTGTGTGAGGGCTCCAACCTTACATTTCCCTTCCACACTGTCCTAGCACAGTTTCTCCATGAGGGCCCCACACATGAAGCAAACTTCTGACTGGGCATCCAGGCATTCCATACATCCTCTGAAATGTAGGCAAAGGTTCCCAAAAAACAATTCTTGACTTCTGTGCACTGGCAGGCTCAACACCATGTGGAAGCTGCCAAGGCTTGAGGCTTGCATCCTCTGAAGTCATGGCCCAAGCTCTACATTGGCCCTTTTCAGTCATGTGGAGTGGCTGGGATGCAGGGCACCAAGTACCGAAGCTGCACACAGCACAAAACCACCTTTTCCTCCTAGGCCTCTGGCCCTGTGATGGGAGGGGCTGCCATGAAGTCCTCTGACATGCCTGGAGACATTTTACCCATTGTCCTGGGGCTTAACATTCAGCTCCTTGTTACCTATGCAAATTTCTTCAGCCAGCTTGAATATCTCCTCAGAAAAAAATAGAATTTTCTTTTCTATCACATTGTTAGACTGTAAATTTTCCAAACTTTTATTCTCTGTTTCCCTTTTGAAACTGAACATCTTTAACAGCACCCAAGTCACCTCTTGAATGCTTTGCTGCTTAGAAATTTCTTCTGCCAGATACTCTAAATCATCTCTCTCAATTTCAAAATTCCACAAATCTCTAGAACAGGGGCAAAATGCTGCCGGTCTCTTTGCTAAAACATAACAAGAGTCAGCTTTGCTCCAGTTTCCAACAAGTTCCTCATCTCCATCTGAGACCACCTCAGCATGAATTTCACTGTTCATATCATCATCAGAATTTTGGTAACAGTGATTCAACAAGTTTCTAGGGAGTTCCAAACTTTCCCACCTTTTCCTAACTTCTTCTGAGCCTTCTAAACTGTTCCCACACCTGCCTGTTACATAGTTCCAAAGTTGTTTCCACATTTTTAAGTATCTTTTCAGCAGCACCCTACTCCTGGTATCAATTTACTGTATTAGTCCTTTTCACATTGCTGATAAAGACATACCCAAGAGTGGGCAATTTACAGAAGGAAGAGGTTTAATGAACTTACAGTTCCATGTGGCTGGGGAGGCCTCATAATCATGGTGGAAGGCAAGGAGGAGCAAGTTACATCTTACATGAATGGCAGTAGGCAAAGAGAGCTTCTGCAGGGAAACTACCCCTTATAAAACCATCAGATCTCATGAGACTTATTCACTATCCTGAGAACAGCACAGAAATGACCTGCCACCATGATTCAATTACCTCCCACTGGCTCCCTCCCACAACATGTGGGAATTCAAGATGAGATTTGGATGGGGACACAGCCAAACCATATCATTATCTTTGGTTCTCCACATTGAATTATTTTAAGTTTATTTCATTAAGTAATAGCATTACCCAATTTGATTCAACATTGTTAACATTAATTTGGCTTTTGCTTCAAGAGGTATTTATTGCATCATTTTCTTTCTCTTTTTCTCTTTTTTATATTTTTTAGAGATAGGGTCTCACTCTGTCACCCGGGCTGGAGTACAGTGATGAGATTATTGCTCACTGTAGCCTGGAACTCCTGAGCTCAAGCCATCCTCCCACCTCAGACCCCCGGGTATCTAGAACTATTGCATGCACCAGTATCCCTGGCTAATTTTTTAATTTTAATTAATTAATTAATTAATTAATTAATTTTGTAGAGATGGAGTCTCAGTATGTTGCCCAGGCTGGTTTCGAACTCCTGGGCTCAAGCTATCCTTCCACCTCATCTTCCCAAAACGCTGGGATTACAAGTGTGAACCACTGCACATGGCCTTTGTTAAGTTTTTAATTTCTATATTTATTAGTATTATTCTGAATATACACACAAGGTTGCTGAAGCAGAAGAGATTATTAATTACTTATTGAAAATAATACATGTGTAGTTCTTTTGTGCTCCAATTCTTACCTCTGGAGACATGTGTTGAAAGCTACATGTTGTCTTGCACATAGGAGATCAATATTGTAGGTGAGAAATCAAAAATACATAAATCTGGACATTTATATAAGAGAGAGACAGCTGCCTCCTCCTTTCCTGAGAATGTTTCCTTAGAAATATAGCAGAGAGGACTCTGGGTTCTAATCTTTTGGGCAGTAAATAAATTTTCCAAAGGAAAGGTAAGACCAGCATATTTACAATCGAAGAGTATCTCTACAGTCTCAAGTCTCATCTCCTCTTAAAATATAAACTCATGGCTCTGGGCAGGCAAATCTCTCTGGATGTTATCTCATTATCTACTCAGTCATAAGATAAGTTAGGCTTGTCTTATAATCTAGGTCCCAAGTTTCAGAAAAATTTGCTCAGAACTCCCTGCCTGTGCAGAAACATAAAAATATTTTCCCTGCAGTCTCCCACACTTCTGTTTCTCTGGAATTTTCAATGCAGCATTAGCAAACTCCTCTGAAACCTCACTCTCCTCTGAGTAACCCCTACACCCCCTTGCCTTAACCCTAACCTGAATATTCTTTGAGGTCATTCTTTCTCCTTTAGTCCATACAAGTAAAGGATGTTCTTTTTCTCAATCTCAGCAAGGTCCCATCCATTCAGGAGATGAGGGTAAGTGTCCTTCTTGTTCTCCTGTTGCTTCCAAGTCATTTATCCCCCTTCCATTTTGCTAAATTCTGCACTGCTGAAGTGCAAGTCATTTTAGCCATCTTATAACTTTCTCACCTCAATCCTGCCATCTTCTGACTTCCCAACTATTTCTCTTCACAACAAAAGCCTTACCCTCTGGCCCGCTTTCTTTCCATAGCCACTTCTGTTGTCATTCTCAATAACAGTATCATATTCTGGACTTCCAGTCCATTGATCTATTCACTAGAAATGATGTTTTCATCCCTAATCCAATTCAGTTATCCACTCTCATGGTAATATCATGAGTTTGTCATCAACAAAACTGTGTCACTTCAAAAGTAATTCCAAACATTCTATTCTCTGTTGACCTGTTCCTACCTTTCCAGCTCACGTTTCATTACACCAAGTCCAATGTTCTTCCAGTTCTTTATGACCTCCAATGCATGAACCTCACCAAATTCTCATCATCTATCATCTGCCTGTCTTCATTTCTCTCTTTACTTAATGCATACTTAATAATTTACTCAATTACCATCTTACCACATTCATTTGATGTTTCACCTCAAATTTAATAAGACTACAATTTCACTCATGATAGTTCCTATACCTAGGCATCCTTGGAATCCTTACCTCAATAAATGATACCATTGTACTTTGATTAATAAATCTCAAACCTTTCTCTATTTCCTGTATCAAGGTCATTCAGTCACTAATTCAAAAAAATTTTCCAATCCACTTTTAAGCACCAGAGAAATCATAGTTCAGAATCGGAATCTAATATAAATCTCAAACCAACTCACTGCCAATGTTTGCTCTGTGGCCCAAACCTCTATTATTATTTAATCTATAATTCTGAAATAACTCCCTAACTAACCTCTGTTCTTCCACTCCTGGCCCATCCAAACCATTCTTCATGTGGCAGCTAACATGTCTTTTTACAGAACTACTGAAGACTTCTGTAGCTGTTCCTTGCACTTATAACTTCATAGAAACTTGTTACCTTGAACTGAACCAGTGTAATTTGGCCCTTGGTCACCTTTTCTCCTCAGTACATGACACTTGCTCTCTGGGTCTCTATCTAGCTCCAGCTCTCTGTGCAACAGGGTACCATGGTTTTTCAGGTCTCAGAACTCAACAATCTCTTTACTTATGCAGGTCTTTGGGCTTGCTGTTCTCTCTGAACATATTTTTCTTTCTGGTCTTTGCATGAATGACCTCTTCTTGTCCTTCAATTCTAAGAGTAGATATTTCCTCTTCCAAAAGGCCTTTCATAAAGAATTCTTCAGCTTTCCCTTATTACCCTCAATTACAGGACTTTCCTTATTCTATCCATTGCATTTACTGCAAAATATTATTTTATTTCACACACATATATATATCATTTATTTATATAAATTTATTTGTTTGTTATTTACCTCCTCAAGACAGTGCAAGCCTGATACAGACAGATATAACAAAATGCCATGGTTACACCTGCAGTTAATATGCCAGTAACTGCATATTAATTGGAATATATGGAATATAGTGACCCTAAATTCCACCAATATCTGTGGCATGAACAAAGGATCTCCCTCCTTTCAAAAACCTATAATCTCCATTCAACCAATAGGAGGACAATACTTTTTTAAATGGTTTCCAGAGCTCAATAGTTTTCTGAAGTCAGCACATCTCAAAGGTGAGCACTTTTCCACATATCCTAAAAAATGATTCTTAACTAGACAGGGCAGCAAGAGGTGATGCCCTCCTGGCCAGATACATAATTGAAGTCTTCTAGGTACATGGAAGCAGAGGCAATTTGAATAAATCACTAAAGTCATTCTGAAACATCACCTCCTACCTCCATCCCCATACCATCCCACTGGTGAAGAATCAAGAAATTCTAGGTAAAAATCTGACTTTGAAACTTCCTTGTTGAAAGCCCACAAATGGTTCCTTAAGATGGCGCATGTGATTTTCGATGATCAAGTCTGAGTTCGTGTCACTAGCTTCAACTCACCACTCCCTGATTCATGCTGTACTTTGCATCGATGAAAGACTGTTCTCTTTCCTGCACACTGTGTATACACACACACACACACACAAAAAAAAATATATATATATATATATATATATATATATAGTATTTATATTTAGGTATGTTAAATTTCTAAAGATACACAAACACACACTTTCAATAATTTAATGGTTTTGAGTGGTTGAACTTCACAATCATTTGTCATCCAAGTGATTCAGTCTCCCAAACATTCACATGAAGAATATTCAATTAAGCCAACCCAAAGCAATGAATTTCTCAGGTACTGAAATACAAAGACTTGTATAAACCACTGGTTCTCACCTTGTTGAGGGAGTCTGCATCCAAACTACCTGGACAGCTTTCTTCAAAATATAGCTGCACATATCCCTGTTCCCACCTTGCTCCACCTCACAGCCACATTATATTATTCCTTAGTTATATGGGTTGAGGATGAACAGGTATTTTGAAAAACCCTCTTGGCCATTCTGCATTGTTCTGAGTGTTCTGCCCTAGTTAAAAATGGCCAATATAGACTCAATATTAATGGATGCTGACACATTAGAAAAAGATAGAAAAAGCAAAACAAAAATTATTTTGCATCAGGAGTTGAACCTAATCAGTGATTACATGTATCTGGATAGCTAAGTTTTTCTTCCAGATTTGTTTACCATAAATAGCTGCACCTCTGCTTTGTATCCACTGCCAAGATTAACTTATTAATTACACAAATATTTATAAAAGTATCCACAATGTGATAGCTCTGTGCTATGTGCTGGTGATACAAGCAATGAGCAAAAATTACACAGTCCCTATACCTAACAAGCTTCCAGTCTAGGAGGGGAGTCATATATTAATCAAATAACCACGTTGATGATATATAATTATCAATCAAGATAGGTATAAAGAGAGAAATAATGACAGTTCTGTGAGAGGATATTTCACAAATACCAGATTTATACTAGGAACCAGGCGAAGCTTCCTGAAAATAATTGGGCTGTGACATTAAGGATGAATGAGTTAACACACAAAGAAGGAAGAGGAAGGGTGTGCTCATGACAGAGAAAAACAGTGTAGGTAAAATTCCTGTGGTGAAAATGAGAAGTCAGGTCCCAGGTATCCAAGGTTAATAGAATGAACGGCAGAGGCCCAGGGGAAACCAGAGGCATCATGGGTAGCAAGGGGCTAGACTATCAGGGCCTTGCTGATCATTTTAAAGATTTTTTTTTTTTTCCTAAGGCCAATGATATCTCATTGAGAAGACAAAATATAGAAAATCTGTTTTGAGGCAATTCTGTATTCTTGGCAAAAGATAAGATTAATTTGGATTATGATGGTGGTAATGGACATAAAGGGAAGTGGATCAATTCGTGAAAGAAACACAGGGTGGGCTTGATATGGCAGTTGAGGTAACACAGGAGTCAGGGATTGCTTCCAGTTCTTCTATTTTACAAGTAAAGTGTCATTTTTTAAACTTGGGGACAGTTTGGTGATAAAGAGTTTAATTTTGTACCTGATAAATTTGAACTATTTTGAGATAGTCAAGAAGCAAAATGTTAAATTGGCAGTTAGACATTTAGGTCTGAAGCTCAGAGAACAGAATTGAGCTGGAGATATTTTCAGAGATGATCATTTTACATGCAATAATTGAAATCATAGCATGGATGACGTTGCATAGGTAAAGAATACAGAATAAGAATAGAAGAAATCTGGCTAGGTGTGGTGGCTCACTCCTGTAATCCCAGCACTTTGAGAGGCAGAGGTGGGTGCATCACGAGGTCAAGAAATCGAGACTATCCTGGCTAACATGGTGAAACCCCGT
Source organism: Theropithecus gelada (assembly GCF_003255815.1). Lineage (NCBI taxonomy): Eukaryota > Metazoa > Chordata > Mammalia > Primates > Cercopithecidae > Theropithecus > Theropithecus gelada. The sequence goes on from NC_037685.1 coordinate 89,869,433, forward strand.
CTCTACTAAAAATACAAGAAAAAAAATAATTACCCGGGCATGGTGGCACGCACCTGTAGTCCAATCTACTTGGGAGGCTGAGGTGGGAGAATTGCTTGAACCGAGGGGGAGGCTGCAGTGAGCTGAGATCACACTACTGCACTCCAGCCTGGATGACAGAGTGAAGCAAAACTCCGTCTCAAAAAAAAAAAAAAAGAAAGAAAAAGAAAAGAAACCTTAAGAAATTCCAACATTGAATAGCATTGAATAGGTATGTTAAGGAAGATGACCCTGACAAGAACGACCAGAAAAGAAGCCTTAGAGGCAGGAAGAAATCCAGGATAATAATGTGCTGGAAAAGCCAAGGGAGGAGAGAGGTTTAAGGATATGATCAGCACTGTTAAATGATGCTGGACAGTCAAACCAGAAGATAACTGAAAAGTGTCCACTGAACATAGAAACACGGAAATCTTTAGTGACGTAGTGAGAGCTCTTATGTAGAATAATAGAGTAAAAGTTCAATTGAAATAACTTAGGAGTGAAAAATGAAGAAATGCAAACCACAAGCATAGATAATTCTTTCAGAAAGTTTGATTGCAAAGAAAAAATGGACAATAGTTTTAGGACTTACACAATGAATATGGTGTTTTATTTTATTTGTTTTAATAAGAGGCATTCACACACACACACACACACACACACACGTATACATACCATACGACACAAAGAGATAAGGAGCAGAGAAAAAGGAGGAGAAAGTAAGGGTATTATTGGTAATGAAAGATTCCTGAGAAGATAGGGCAGCAGGAGACCAAAAAACAACTGGAAGCTCTTGCCTCAGACAGACATACAGGGAACTTCTCTACTATAAAAGCAGTGGGGATGAGAGATGGGAAACAAATGCAGGTAGACTGGGACATTTGATTAGCATGGCATTTAAAGGTGAATTCTACACGTTTTGTAAAGTGGGAAAAGATACCTGCCAAGAAATAGAAAGATATTGGGGGAGGTTTGATGATAGTGGAGAGGACTTGAAATAGTTTGGGCTGCGATTAGAAGAACCTAGAGGAACTTCCAAGCTTCATGAAGTCCTGGGCAGGATTAGGAACCAAACCGAGGCTGTTGATCCTGAAGGGAACACCTTTTATTTCTTCAATTTCTGTTCTTCCCAAACATTACAACCCTGTTTGCCAGCTCAAATTTGGGATCTTAATTTGTACCCCTCTTAAACCATACTATATTGCTCTGGGTGTGTATGTGCGTGTGTGTATGTGTGTGTGTGTCTGTGTCTGTGTCTGTGTATTTGTGTTTATCTTCCAGTAGGATCATAGCACCTTAAGAAACTTAGCACTTTGGGAGTTCGAGACGGGCGGATCACGAGGTCAGGAGATTGAGACCATCCTCGCTAACAGTGAAACCCGTCTCTACTAAAAAAAAAAATACATAAATAGCTCTTATTATTTTGAGGTACGTTCCATCAATACCAAATATATTGAGCGTTTTTAGCATGAAGGGATGTTGAATTTTGTCAAAAGCCTTTTCTGCATCTATTGAGATAATCATGTGGTTCTTGTCTTTGGTTCTGTTTATATGCTGGATTATGTTGATTGATTTGCGAATGTTGAACCAGCCTTGCATCCCAGGGATGAAGCCCACTTGATCATGGTGGATAAGCTTTTTGATGTATTGCTGAATCCGGTTTGCCAGTATTTTATTGAGGATTTTTGCATCGATGTTCATCAGGGATATTGGTCTAAAATTCTCTTTTTTTGTTGTGTCTCTGCCAGGCTTTGGTATCAGGATGATGTTGGCCTCATAAAATGAGTTAGGGAGGATTCCCTCTTTTTCTATTGATTGGAAGAGTTTCAGAAGGAATGGTAACAGCTCCTCCTTGTACCTCTGGTAGAATTCAGCTGTGAATCCATCTGGCCCTGGACTTTTTTTCATTGGTAAGCTATTAATTATTGCCTCAATTTCAAAGCCTGCTATTGGTCTATTCAGGGATTCAACTTCTTCCTGGTTTAGTCTTGGAAGAGTGTAAGTGTCCAGGAAATTATCCATTTCTTCTAGATTTTCTAGTTTATTTGCATAGAGGTGTTTATGAAGACATTCATACAGCCAACAGACACATGAAAAAATGCTCATCATCACTGGCCATCAGAGAAATGCAAATCAAAACCACAATGAGATACCATCTCACACCAGTTAGAATGGCGATCATTAAAAAGTCAGGAAACAACAGGTGCTGGAGAGGATGTGGAGAAATAGGAACACTTTTACACTGTTGGTGGGATTGTAAACTAGTTCAACCATTATGGAAAACAGTATGGCGATTCCTCAAGGATCTAGAACTAGATGTACCATATGACCCAGCTATCCCATTACTGGGTATATACCCAAAGGATTATAAATTATGCTGCTATAAAGACACATGCACCTGTATGTTTATTGCGGCACTATTCACAATAGCAAAGACTTGGAATCAACCCAAATGTCCGTCAGTGACAGACTGGATTAAGAAAATGTGGCACATATACACCATGGAATACTATGCAGCCATAAAAAAGGATGAGTTTGTGTCCTTTGTAGGGACATGGATGCAGCTGGAAACCATCATTCTTAGCAAACTATCACAAGAACAGAAAACCAAACACCGCATGTTCTCACTCATAGGTGGGAACTGAACAATGAGATCACTTGGACTCAGGAAGGGGAACATCACACACCGGGGCCTATCATGGGGAGGGGGGAGGGGGGAGGGATTGCACTGGGAGTTATACCTGATGTAAATGACGAGTTGATGGGTGCTGACGAGTTGATGAGTGCAGCACAGCAACATGGCACAAGTATACATATGTAACAAACCTGCACATTATGCACATGTACCCTAGAACTTAAAGTAAAAGAAAATACAAAGATTTAATCAAAAAAAAAAAATACAAAAAAAACTAGCCGGGCAAGGTGTCGGGCGCCTGTAGTCCCAGCTACTCCAGAGGCTGAGGCAGGAGAATGGCCTAAACCTGGGAGGCGGAGCTTGGAGTGAGCTGAGATTCGGCCACTGCACTCCAGCCTGGGCGACAGAACAAGGCTCCGACTCAAAAAAAAAAAAAAGAATTAGCATTAATTTGTCATCACAGTGTATGCTTGGTTTAACACACTATGTACAAATTCAACACTTAATAAATATTTGCTTCGAATAAATATATAGGTGTTCGTTTGAATATAATACAGGAAACATAATAGGTTTCTAGGGTTTTAAATCTCAAACATCAATTCCTAGATTCAGTCCCAGACATGCAAAATCTTCAATTTTATATATAATTCCAGAATGCCAGATATCTGAACTCACATACACTATGACTCTTGTCTGACTGTACATATATTTGAACTAGTTATTCTATAGAGTTGTGTGCCTGAACGTTTTTTGCAAATCTTTCTGCAAATTGTCTCTAAGGCAATAACATCGCTGAATCAGATGTATACTTAATAAACAACCACAAGAAAGAGCATTTTACATGGAAATGGAAATGTCTTTCTAAATACGCAGGTAGAATAAAAGGTTCAGCCATAAGATATTTTGATTTAAGTTTTATCATTGAAATTAAGGAATCTGATACTTAACCTTCAAGAGCTGCTATGCTGGTGAACGGAAAAGTATTTTTGATTACAAAACAAGCAGTTAATGTGCTTTGATTTTAAAAGATTTGCTTCAGAGACAGTGAGGTTAGCTGTTAATTTGAATTTCAAAAAGAGGCCCTGATTTCCTGTTGTGGAGAGTCTTGCTGACATGTCCCTGGGTTCCGCAGCTATGCCTCGCTGCTTGAGTTTTGCTTCATTGTGTCCTTCTGCCCACATACTTGAGGGCTCTGTCCTCCATTTGCCATCGAGCAGCTGCCTAGGAATCCATCTGTCATCTGTCCTTCACATGTGCACCACCCAAAGGAGTCACTCCTGCAACACATCAAAAGTACTTCTGTGCTGAGGAACTGTCTGCATTCAAAATCCAGCAGAAAATAAGTTCAAGGGGAGACACTAAAAACACATGACTGGTTTGACATACCAAAATAATTGCAAATGGGAATAATTTAGCAAAAACATGATAAACAGAATGGCAAAATGACTAGTTATGTACACCTAATATATTAACATTCAAGGAAAAGGGGTGAAAAAAGTAATACAACACCAAAAGGTTTTAAACCTATGAATAAAAAGTAGAAGGGTAAATTAATATATAGGGTGAGCACTTTGATTATCGAATACAGAAATACTTCTACTGCTAAAGGACAGGAGATATTCAAAAAATAAAAATATAAAATAGTAAACTAATTTTTTAAAAAAGATATTCCCAACAATAATTATTCATGATAATGCCAATACATAAAAAAGGATTTTAACATTTATGTTTTGGTATAAAGTTTGCACTGATCTATAACCTGAAAGAAATTTGGCAACAAGTAATCAAGGCACTGTCTTCATATTGTCTTGTAAGTCTCAATAGCCATCAGCATCACTAACACCTCAAAAAATGTCCTGTGTTTTAAAGGGGTGGGGAGCTCATCTGATATACTGTTTATCCCCTTGATACTAACAAAGAAAACTGGCAGAAGTGAATTTGTGCAAGGAAGGGCAGAGAATAAAATTTTAAAAACCAAGGCTATTAGTCAAAAAGAATGAAAAAAAGAACCCTAAGTTCTTCAAGGAAAAGTGATTAAAAGCATGACACTCAAAGGTCCAAAGGGAATAAATGATTCAAACAAGGCTAGAGTGTTAAAATATACATCTAGAAGGATTTGACACCTAAGTTTCTAAAGGACCTGAATGATTTTCAACAGACCTCAGGCTAAAAATTTGTAATGAGAACTTCTCAGAAGCAAATACCAAGGGGAAAAAGTCAGTTGTTAATAAAAAGGAATTTGTATTTGATTTTCATTAGTTCACATTTGTTTAATTTTCCTAAAAGAATATGACTTTAAAAAGAATAAAAGAAAATAATAGTTTGTATTGACTAAATACAATATTTCTGATCATTTTGCCAACATTGGCATATTAAAGTTCTTTATAACTCAGTGACATTCAACAAATATCACAGAAGAAATAACAAACCAAACAATGCAAAAATAAGCAAAACCGTCTACCTGTGGTCCTATATTAGATAGACACTGAGGAGACATGATTTGAAAGCCATAGAGACAGTGTGAATTAGGAATGTCTTTACGAACATAGAGGAGAAAGTCAGCCAACTTACAGCGATTCGGAGGACAGTCATAAACATCTTCCCTAACTGTCTACCACCAGTTACAACATCTGAAATTGAACCAGCATGATTTCTTTTTATTAATTTAAAGATATTTAGGATTTAGTAATCATCTCTTTTAATTCTAGAAAAGAGCAGTTTTATAGCAAAATAAAAGCAAAAAGTCCTGGTAAAGATCTTGACCGATAGGGCTTGTCTATTGGAGCATCTTGTAAGGATGGGGCATCAGAAAGCAGAGTAAGGATGGAGTCGAATGTAAGAGTTCAAAAAGAAGCATTGAATATTTCCCAGTTTTACAAGGTTTGCAACGTTTTCAGCTTTATAACATCTATAGACAAAATGGAAAAAGGAGCCATTGAAGGAAAAAGGTAACTGTGTCTATTGAGAGGAGAATGCTAATCTCATTCCATCATTTTTCAAACTATTGTATTTCATCGAAGACTCCCTTAGCATTACAGCACAGTTATGCACCACATAACAATGTCTCAGTCAACAACAGATCTCTTGTATACCAGTGGCCCTTAAGATTACAACAGAGCTGAAAAATTCTTATAGCCTAGTGAGTTGTAGCCACAGTAATGTCATAGCACAACACATTACTCACATTTTTGTGGCAATGTTGGTATAAACAAACCTACTGTGCTGCCAGTCATATAAAAGTGTTGCACACACAATTATGTACTTGATAACAAACGACTGTGTTACAAGTTTGTATCTTTACTAAACTATATTTTTATCATAATTTTAGAGTATACGCCTTCTGCTTATTAAAAAAAAAAAAAAAAAGCTAACTGTAAAACAGCCTCAGGAAAGTCCTTCAGGAGGTATTCCAGAAGAAGGCATTGTTATCATAGGAGATGACAGCTCCATGTGTGTTACTGCCCTTTAAGACTTTCTAGTGGGACAAGATGTGGAGGTGAAAGACAGTTGTATTCATGATGCTGACCCTGTGTAGGCCCAGGCTAACGTATGAGTTTGTGTCTTAGTTTTTAACAAAAAAGTTTAAATAGTAAAAATAAAAATAAAAGACTTAAAAATAAAAAGCTTATAGAATAATAGTATGAAGAAAATATTTTGTACAGTTATACAATGTGTTTGTATTTTAAGCTAAGTGTTATTACTGAAGAGTCCAAAAGTTTAAAGAATTAAAAAGTTTATAAAGTAAAAAATTTACAGTAAGCTAGGGGTAACTTATTATTGAAGAAAGAAGAAGTATTTTTATAAATTCAGTTTAGTCTAAGTATACAGTGTTTATAAAGTCTACAGCAGTGTATAGTAACATCCTAGGCCTTCACGTTCACACACCACTCACTCACTAACTTACCCAGAGCAACTTTCAGTACTGCAGGTTCCATTCATGCTAAGTACACTATACAGGTGTACCATTTTGATCTTTCATACCATATTTTTACTGTACCTTTTCTATGTTTAAATATGTTTAAATGCACACATAATTACCATTGTGTTACAATTGTCTACAATATTCAGTACAACAACATGCTGTACAAGTTTGTAGCCTAGGAGCAACAGACTATACCATATAGCCTAGGTGAGTAGTAGACTATACTGTCTTGTTCTGTTAAGTACGTTCGGTAACACAATGACAAAATTGCCTAATGACCATTTCTCAGAATGTATTCTTGTCTTTAAGTGATGGATGACTGTATTTACAATCTGGTAGGGGTCTTTTGAGCTCTTATAAAATCCCCAATATTTTACTGATGGGAAACACAGATAAAGTATTCCTTACTAAATTCACAAACCAATTAGGTTAGTTGCACAGCTAAGACAAACAGATTTTCTCAATTCTAGTGGATTCACAACACGTCTCATGGTTTTTTTCCTAAATTTTTCTCCCTCAGATAAACCTACTGACGTAGGTGATATCATCGATGTCATTACAGCATATCACTGTGTTGTATCTGCCCTACTGAACTGGTATCCAAAAGCACACTACGATTGAGCAAATTGAAGTGGAACATTTCATTGCTTATTTCATGAAAACATTGTCATAAATTTCATTTTATTTCTAAACATAATGGATGCCATATTGAAACTATTTTCAGCGGAATTTTACTTTCAGACTTAAAAATATTTTACTTGCAAAAGGACTGTGCCTACCATAGAAAGGCATCAGTGGTGAAATATTGTAATACTAGTAAGTAAACGGAATCTGTAACTGAACCGTAGATTGTTGCAATGCCTATCATGAGTTGACCATTCAACTTCAACTGTGGCTAAAATATCTCCTTTTTGTTTGCTTTTCTTTTTCATTCAAGTTGATATCAAAAATATTAAGAGAGATTATGTGATCGAACCAAAATGTTCCACACCCAGGCTCTTGTACACACTATCGTTTGGGTGTTGCTAGGACTGTGTTGTCATTAATTTCAAGGTTACACTTGGAGTGCGTAGAATAACCATAGGAAATTTTCTCCATGTGGGAGCCACTTTACTTATAGATTTGGCAAGGGACTTGATGTCCATAACAGCCATCCAGTGCTAAAAGAGTGATAAGGAATGTAGTCATTCTTTAGTACATTGGCCACAGAATGACACCCTCAAAATGCAAAGGGCTTTGCCTATACCTAACTCTATAAACAATGTCTACCATGATTAGAATTCATTCACTTATAAAACATTCACACATCCAATTTTTCAAAAACTTCCACAGGCAAATAATAATATGCCATCCCTGTTTCACCCCACTTTTCCCATTATTTGAGTGACTAACTTTTAAAAATGAAACCATATTAAGAAGTTTTGTTTAAATAACAACAAAGCAACAGATTACACAGATGTCTGACTTATAGGAAAAAGAATGCACACAAACAGTGAAAACCATGGGTGCCTTTGGCCTCCAAATTCATTTATCATGTTATAAGCAATGATGTTCTCTGCTACCCAGAAAAAAATGGAGGCCTTGGATGACCCTCTAAATCTGTGTTCAGTGTCCCAGGAATTTCTAGGACTCCACTACAGAAAGAGTACCCAGTAATTCCCTTCAATTCTCATATCAAAACTGATCTCTCCTCTTGGCTATCTCTGTCAGTTCAGGTTGTTGCCTGATGCATGCCTTTCAGGGGCTGTGTGACTCACGGTGAGTTTGCCTTACTTTACTCACCACTTCAAGGGGCAGATGCCAAAATAAACTCTGTACCATCACAGGGAGAAGCTGTTTCCATTTACTGGAAATGGAAATCTTCATCTAGTTTTTACTTCCTTTAATTCTTATGCTGCTATTACCAGAGTCCTCTGATAACCTCCTTGGTTTGTTCTCCGCCATGTCTCTATACTTCTTGTATCAAACTTTTGTTTCGCTTTCATTTATTTATTCAACAAATATTCAAAATGGTACTACGTACCAGATACTTCTCTAGATGCTTCAAAAACCTACAACAGAAGAAAGTACTCCTTGTCCAAGAAATTCACAAATTTTGGGGCTCTACAATTTCAATAATGACATTCTAACACAGGAGAAAGAAGCTACTCTTTGATAGAACTCTCTATCAAGAGATAGAACTCTCTTTATTTATCTCTAAAGTCATTCATGACTCTTGGAAGATGCAATTATTTGCTACAATACAGATTGATGGTCTGGTATAGTGAAGAGAGTGATGGAAATAAAATTTGGCCACCCCAGTTCAAATCATATCTGCCATTTTCTGGCTATGTGACTTCACAGGTCTCAGTTAAGTGGTTATTCCCTAAACATGAGTATCCTTAACTGTGAAACTGTTGTAACAATGACCTACTCACAGGGTCATGTGAAGACCACTTGAAATAATTTATGGAAATTGCAGCACAGCTTCTGGTCCTTAGTAGGCATTCAATAAACGTTGTTTTAGTCAAATAAATTACTATACAAATGATACATTAGATGTCAACCATGTAATAACTCCTTAACTGTTTTATTTTGAAATAATTTAAGACTTAGAGAAAAGTTGTAAAGCAATACAAGTTCTCTCATAGCCTTGGCTCTGATTCCTCAGATTATTTATAGTATTCTCATATAAACAATATTTCAAAAATATAATTTCTAAATTTTTGAAAGTAATTTTCAGACATAACGTTCCTTCACTCCTACATACTGTAGTATTTCTCAAGAACAGCAACATTCACTTACACAACCAGAGTAGAATTATCAAAATTAGAAACAAACATTGATACAGTATTATAACAATCTATAGACTTACTCATTTCATCAATTGTTCCACTAATGTCCTTCATAGCAAAAGAAAACAAAATGTCTTCTGGCCCCAAATTTAATTTAGGCCCTCACATTCCATTTGCAAGTTATGTTTCTTTAGTTCCTCCAATCTAGAAAAATTTCCCTACCTTTCTTTGTCTTTCTCAACCTTGACATTTGAAGAATACAGGTCTGATTTTGTAGACTGTTTCTCAATTTTGGTTTGTCCATTTTTTTTTCTCATGTTTACATCAGTTTATGCCCTATTGGCAAAGCAATACAAGAGTGATATTGCGTCCTTCTCAGTGCATCATATTAGGAGGCATATAAAGTCAATTTGTCCCACTAATAACGATATTAGCTTTGACCACTAGATTTAGGTGGTGTGTGAATGATCTCCCCTCCCCTATAGAGTTATTCAATTTCCTTTTGTAACCAATAAACATCTGTGAGGAGATATTTTAAGACTAAGTCAATATTCTATTGCTCACTATATTTTTGTCCACTAGTCTCACCATGCAATGATTTTACCTAAAACAGTTATTACTATGGAAATTGCCAAAGGATGATTTCTAATCACTTCTACATTTATTGGACATAATCATATAATAACATTTACTGTTAACTGTGAACAAACTAATATTTAATTGATTCATCTAACAACAAATGTTAAGAGAAACCACCCATTTAGGCATCAGAGGAAAATGTTTTTTATCTGTTCAATATGTCTTTTATCAGGCTATGTTATCATCATAAAAACAGTATCTGCTTAAAACGTAGTTTTAGAACTACATTAAAACCTCAGCACAAAGAACACTAAATCCTCACAAAAATGACTATCTCTGATTGGAAACGGGAGAATAGAATACACTAAGAACGAAATTAGCCAAATAACATTGTCTGAGTGACCCTGAGAAGTAACAGAATGGTGTCTAAATATATTTATTTACTAACGCACCCTATGTTTCTATTTTTCTTTTTTTTTTTTTTAAGTCTTCTTGTTTCTGAAAGAATCTATGGGCCTATCCTCACTGTGAAGATCAAAAGAAAACTTAAAAAATCACTATATATTTGTGAAAGTAGATTTGTTATTGGTTAAGGGTAAAGAATCCAGAGAAAAACTCCTTATCACTAGAAAATATGTGAAGAAATATCTTCAAAGGTGCTTTTCTATATGCTGGGAAGTTCAGATATATTTTTAAACTTTACACTTATACTGTTCTTTCTTAAGGTTCGTATATTTTGGCTTTTATGATACCACTTTACTCCTAATTCCCAATACTAATTTTCTGAACAGTTCAATGGAGTGCCAAATGAGTAATAAGAAAATCTGAAAATTCTACTATTTTATGATATTGAATAGTTTTTATATACTTCTTTGTTATAGAGCAACATTTTACTGAATAAAATAATATTTAAAAGTCTTAATTACATATTAATTGTTGATAAATTAAATTTTTAGCTTTTAAATATTTATAGTAAAACAAACTAATTGGTCCTGCTAGATGCATTTTGCTGTCTACATAGATTAGAGATGATTTGGATAAATAGATGGAGTAAAGCACTGGTACCTAATAGTCAGGAGACCAGTATCCAGATTGAGCTCAATACTAATTAGTTATGTGATCTTGTGAGAGTAACATAACCATCACTCACCATGGTTATTTATCTGTAAAATGAGAAAGTTGGATCATGACATCTTTTATGGTTACTTTAAGACTTAAAATTCTTTATATTGTAAAGAAAAAATGTTTTGATTCTTGTTATATTTCTGAAATTCTAATTATAGTTCCACTTAGCATATTATATCCAAATGATGTGTAACTTTAGCCTAGCCCCTTCTCAGAATACCATTTAGTCATAATCATCAAATGAAATATCCCTGATTCAAATTATCAACATCCAAATCATAATATTTTACTACACATAGTCTGCATGTATTTCCTTTATGTTGGTAAACATTTGCATTACTCTACTAAATTTTTCTCTTTTTTATTATCCCCAAACTGCCTTCTTATTATAATTTGGCTTCCATAATAATTTGCTTTCACAGGCACTGCACAAACATTCTAATCTGCCTGATAATTTTCACAATATCAATAAGATGCATTCTGGTGAATATTTTATCCTTATGTGAGTTTGGTTAATATGAAACAACTCCTTCATGTTCCGATTTCGCTACAAAACTGACAAAAATCAAGTTTCTGAACTAATGGATCAGCAAAGCTATCATCCTGGGCCCTGGCAAATTCACCAAGATGCTGAAGTCTGATAATAGAGAGTCAGCAGACCTTGCCCCAGTGATAACTCCACTTCACCATCAGTTTCTCTTGGAATGTATTACTTCCTGAGTTCTACATTGAACATTTCTGCAAACCTCCAGCCAAATATCAGGGCTATTCAGGTAGAAAGGGCTCTAGTAATTTTGGACCTAATTCTTAGAGGTTTACTTGATAGAAAAATACTGTTAGATAAGAGCTGCCAATCAAAAAATTTAACCTTTTCCATTTAAATATGAAGAAAATGTGAGCAAGATATAATCATAAAGGCAAACACTCAAAGTGATGATTCTAGGGACCAGGATATTAAAGTGAATGATGGAATGACTCAAACTCAAATCATTAAGTTATATTGAATATTTAGTTTTTAGTTTTATATAATAACTTGTATGTCTAACACCAAATTCAGGCAGTTCACTAGGTGCACAAAGCCTAAAGACAAACTATTTTACTTCAAAGTGTGGATTTTTTCCATTTAGAGAAACCATACATCTAATTCTCAGTCACCCCTGCCAAAATGAGCAGGCATCCACATCCTGGACCAAACTTTTTCTGCCATCCTACTTTCATGACCTGCTTAGAGTCCACTCTAAAATTTGTACTGATGTATCTAGTTAATAACTATCATTTATCTCGTAGCCAGGTCATTGTCATGCATTGCTGAAGGGTCTAGAGATGTGTTAATAGTTCAAGCCATTTTAAAGACACCTTCTACAGTCATCTTTTGATATGGATATAACTCTCACCTAGGTCCAGCCATATTTGTTCCTTCTGCTTTGTTTGTTTGTTTTTTAAGACAGAGTCTCCCTCTGTCGCCCAGGCTGGAGTGCAGTGGCATGGTCACAGCTGACTGCAGCCTCGACCTCCCAGGCTCAAGCAATCTTCACGCCTGAGACTCCAGAGTAGCTAGGACTACAGGCACATGCCACCACAGCTGGCTAAATTTTGTATTTTTTATGGAGACAGGGTTTCACCATATTGCCCAGGCCGGTCTTGAACTCCTGGGCTCAAGTGATCTGCCTGCCTCAGCCTCCCAAAGTGCTCTTTCTGTTTTTCATCACTTACTTCTCAGGATTCCTTCAGTCTCCTATATGAAAGCTCTGCTTCTATTTTTTAAATAGTACACATATATTCCAAATATATGCCTTTGCACCCTAATACGTGATAGATAGATAGATAGATAGATAGATAGATAGATAGATATAGATAGATATCTTCTTATGCATTTTTGTCTATTTAGTTCTCTCTCCTAAGCACTTTTGTCTCCCCTAAATAGGTTAAAGCAAATATCCACTATCACGACCTAAGTCCTAGGGATTCTTGTCCTAAAGATTAATAGCTCAATATTCTAAAAGGTATAAATCATAGAACTTTCTTACCAAGCTAGAAGATAACTTAGTAGAGCTTTGGGCTTTGAATTTTTTCCAACTCCTTTTCTCCTGATTTCTGCATTCTATTTCTTGTTGCCTCCAATACCATGATCGAGAACAGATGTTTTACTGCCAGATGCTTTGCAGTATTATCTCATGTGATATTACCAACAAGCATACCAGGTAGTGAACATTAGCCATATTGTATATGCAAAGATGCTGAAGATGAAAGAAGAATGGTAGCTGTCCAATGCATCACAGCTCATCAGCAGTAGATTCTGGTCTGCCTAACTCAAATGTCCATGCCCTTCCTATTATAAGAGACTGTCTCGCAATGACAGTGTCACCTGCGTGCTTTAAATCTATCTGTGGTATCTAATAAAAAATAGATCAGAGTCAACACGGTCCTAAAATTTGACTTTGTTTGTCAATTTCAGTTTTTAATTATTTTAAATACATTATAAGCAAATAATAATTACATGGGTGTGTGTATGAGTGTATTTGTGTATTAAAAAAACAAGCTCTAGATGAACTTATTTAGGACGTCTTTTTAAATTATTATGGATTTAACATTTGTAAGCATTGTCATAGAATAGGTTTGACTGAGTGTAGCTGAATTTATTACATGCCAATCAAATTAGTGCAGTACACAAGTAACTTTGTGTTTCAGAATGGCTCTGGGAATCTCCGTTTGATTTGGGGATTGCCATTTACCCATGCCTGGAAGGAAAGAATGATGGCTGAGGTGATTGTGGGTAGACAATGACCCCATTAATCATTGTGCTATAGATATGAGTTGTTCCGTGCAGTGACTCATTACACAGTGCATCAAATAATAAACACCGACAGCTAGCTAGGAGTGAGGGAAGATTGACAGATGGTCAATAAATTCAGAACTGGCATATTTTTGTAAATTGATTGTAGGTTTGAAGGCTTGCAGTGCTTTTCACTACAACTTTAAATCATCAAAGTTGTCTTCCAGATTAAGCAATTAAATTTAAATATGAAAAGTTCTAATGATTCAAGAATGAAATATTGCCTATTCTTTCATGCCACTGAAATTTGCCCAATTATTTTTACCAGAAAAAAAAAGTCGTCTTTAGAGTTTATGGGGAAAAAGTGTAGTGGCTAAACTGCGGATACTTTTCTTTGAATGCCATGAAATATCTATGTAAAATTTTTGAAAATCATCACAAAATTGTGAAACATATTTCCTGAAAGTTATGATTATTTCTAATCTAAACAGGCAATATTAAAAAGAAAATAAATGCAAAGCTTGAATAATGTGCAGTACTTTATAAAATACATTTCACAAGTCTAAATATTCTGCCATGTAAGATGTAGCTACCACGGTTGATATAGTTCCCTCTTCCTATAACATCCAAAATTGCATGAGTCTTATTTTAGTGGTTTGGGGAGATTTATAAAGAGCATGCCAATTCCGAAGCCTAGGGCAGTACAATAAAGGCAACAAACTTGTCTTCTGTGTTCAGACAGCCTGCACCAGTTACTCTGCTTTGATAGCTTTTTCTCCATAAAGCATAGATTACAAAAGAAATCTGTTCGCAAAGAAGATGAGAAAATGCTCATTTCATTCATTTAATTAGTTGCAAGCTTATGTTTAATATCAACATTATAAATAAATACCCAAACACACCTTTCTCTTCCCATGGTGTTATGTGCTGGATCTCTTCTATTTGTCCTTCCTGATGTACTCTGCTTCCTGTCAATTATGGGTTTGTGTCCTGCAACGAGGTATGTTTAAATCCAAACCCCCAGTAACTGTGAGTGTGCTCTTATTTGGAAATAGGGTCTTTGCAGATGTAATCAAGTTTAAGATGAGGTCACACTGGATTTGGGTGAGCCCTAATGCAATATGTTCGGGGTCCTTGTAAAAGAAAAGACACAGACACGTGGGGGTAAAACATTATGCGATGACAGAGCCAGCTGTCTAAGAAGCAGCTGCAAAGCAAGGACCATCGAGGATCATGGCAAACCATCAGAATCTAAGAAGAGGTGAGGAAGTATTCTCTTCTCTAGGCTTCAGAGGAAATATAGTCCTGTTGAAACCTTGATTTCAGGCTTCTAACTTACAGAACGCTAAGACAGCGGTCCCCAACCTCTTTGGCTCCAGGGACTGGTTTCATGAAAGACAATTTTTTCATGAACGGTGGGTTTGTGGGGGTGGTTTCAGAATGAAACTGCTTCACCTCAGGTCATCAGGCACTAGCTTCTCATAAAGAGTGTGCAACCTAGATCCCTGGCTTACGCAGTTCATCATAGGGTTCACGCTTTAATGGAAATCTAATGGCCAGCTGATCTGACAGGAGGTGGAGCTCAAGTGGTAATGCTTAGTCACTCACTACTCACTTCCTGACTTGCAGCCCAGTTCCTAACTGGCCACAGACCCGTACCAGCCCATGGTCTCAGGGGTAGGAAACGCTGCCCCAAGATAATAAATTCCTGTTGTTTTAAGCCACCTGTTTTGTAGTACTTTGTCACAGCAGCCCTAACAAATGGATACACTGTTCATTATGCTTAGTGCCCAGGAAGATGGCCCACAGAGACAAGCAACAGTAGGTCTCCTCTCGCATCTGGTTCAGGCAGGTCAAAATAAAGCTCTGGCAGGAATGCAAGGATAGTGGGAGATTAAGGCTGTTAAGTATTCTGCCAGTTCCCTCCTGCTAAGTTGCTTTGATGTGTTTGTTCCTCTCCCAACAGCTACAGCTCCAGTCTCTCTCCATAAAGCTGCCCTCTGGAGTCTGGTACCTGCTTTATCTCCTTTCCCACTCAGACTTGGATGGTAGTGGCTCCCAAGTGTCATCATCTATATTAAGTATCAATTGCAGCATAATCAATTACCATGAATTTAGTGGCTTAAACCAACACACATTAATTATCTCAAAGTTTCCATGGATCAGGAATCAGGCATAGATTAGCTGTATCCTCTGACTCTGGATGTCCCAGCAGAAGCAATCAAGGTATTGGCCAGGACTGGTGCTCATCTGAAAGCTCCACTAAGGAAGGATTTAGTTCAAATTTATTGTTGCTGTATTTATTTTCTTTTGGATTGTAGGACTAAGGGGCTGAGTTCCTTTCTGGCTATTGACCAGAGGGTATCCTCAATCCCTTGCCATGTAGCCCTCTCCAGCCTGGCCACTTGCTGCTTCAAAGCCAGTGAGGGCAAGTGTCTGCTAGAAAGACATAAGTCAGAGTCTTTTGTAATTTAATCATAGAAGTGGCATACCCTCAAAGTTGAGATATTCTATTGGTTATAAACAACTTAATCAAGGGGAAGAGATTACATGAGGCAGTGAATAGCACAAGGTCAGGATAATTGGGGTCATCTTGACAGCTGCCTACCATCCCATGTCTTATTAGAGTACTTAAATTCTTCCCACACCTTAGTAAATAGCCCCCTATTTGAGTGTGCTATTTACTAAGCCCCCTATTTGAGGATGATACATTCAATTTAATCACTCTTCTTTCTGTTCACTCTGATGAATTACTGTTCACTCTGAATAATGTGCTGGTTTCCAAGATTCACCAAAACTAAAGAAAGCTATCAGTACTGACCATTCTCAACATATTCAGTCATCCAGGCCAACATGGTCTATAAGTGTAACAATTTGCCTAAGCCATGAAATAAAACTTTTTTCCTAAAATAATTTACATTTATACCT
Source organism: Theropithecus gelada (assembly GCF_003255815.1). Lineage (NCBI taxonomy): Eukaryota > Metazoa > Chordata > Mammalia > Primates > Cercopithecidae > Theropithecus > Theropithecus gelada. The sequence continues at coordinate 89,886,187 of NC_037685.1, forward strand.
GATTAGATCAAAGGAGAATTAGTTCATGAGAAATTGTGTAGGATATCAAGGGTCTTGTGATGGTTAATATTAAGTGTCAACTTGATTGAATTGAAGGATGTAAAGTTTTTTGGGGGGGTATGTCTATAAGGGTGTTGCCAAAGGAGACTAACATTTGAGTCACTGGACTAGGAGAGGCAGACCCACCCTCAGTCTAGGTGGGCACCATCTAATCAACTGCTAGCATAAAAGCAGACAAGGAAAGAACAGACTTGCTGAGTGTTCTGGCCTCCATGTTTCTCCTGTGCTGGATGCTTCCTGCCCTCAAACATCAGACTCCAAGTTCTTCAGCTTTTGGACTCTTGGACTCACATCAGTGATTTGCCAGTGGTTCTTGCGCCTTTGGCCACAGATGGAAGGTGGTACCATTGGCTTCCCTACTTTTGAGGTTTTGGAACTTGGACTGGCTTCCTTGCTCCTCAGCATGCAGACGGCATATTGTGGGATTCACCTTGTGATCTTGTGAGTCAATACTCCTTAATAAACTGCCCTTCACATATTCACCTATCCAATTAGTTCTTTCCCTTTAGAGAACCCAGACTAATACAGGCCTATACAATTGTGTGGTAGATTCAGCAATAGTATGACTAGAACAAGTGAAAATGCTATAATCAAGATAACTATTAAACATGATCATGGAGAAAAGACAGAAGGCAAAGCTCCTGACGTCTTTTGGGGTTGGAGTGGCAACACAAAATATCATGGCCAAGAGATAAACAAAGACAGTAAGCAAGTAGATGATTCAAGAAAAGAGGAGATGAGAATGACTGGAGAAGCCTGGGAGCAAGCAGGACAGAACTATCAGAAGAATAGGGAAAGAAGCTCATGTGACTTTGGGACAAGGGCATGCCCAATATGTCAAAGACTCTTGCACAGACATTTAACCCCTATGCAGGAGACACAAGTATATTAGTGACTCTTTTTGTAAGACGACAAGTAAAGGGTGATTTTTCTCTCTTTTTAAAAAATTTCTTAAGTAATACATTACAAACACAGTTTCAAGGAAAGAATACCAAGCCAGAAGCAGAACTGAGAATAGCTAGTTCCTTCTACCTCCAACATAAATGTCAAGGTCCCATGTGATTCAAAGCAATTCACTTAATATTTTAATTTCCTCATCTGGAAAACAGAATAACATATACCTTGCCTATATCACAAGAGTGTTGTGAAGATCAAATAAGACAATGAATACTAAAGTACTTTGCAAAGTAGAAAGCATTAAATAAATATTATTAAAAATATTTTTTGAAACTCAATCATGTAGCATACATTTATGACAGCTATAGGTCTCAGAAAAGCATCTTTTAATAGGCTTTCCTAAATGTTGCCATTAAAATTTCGAAAGCCTAAAATTTTCTTTGCTCATGATTGGGGCACTTTAGTAACTATTGAACTAAAATATATAATATATAAAAATATATCAACTTAATGGCTTTAGAATTTTTTTCTAAGATATGATCCAGTGATTCCTGTCAGTTTGATATTATAAAAAATGAGGATAATATTTTCTAATATTTCCTGACGTTGTTTCCTTCTCAGTAAGTACATCCCTGGAAATGCTATGTTGGAAGGAGAAAATATGACACAGAAAATATTCCTGAAGACAAAAAAATAAAATAGGAGTTTTTGCAAGGGTAGAGGGCAAAAGAAGAAAGACAAAAAGAGAGCTGCTAATATCATTTTCTGCCTACCTCACATGCTTGAGTAGAAAGAATTCTAGATAGTTTAGGAGGAAGGTAATCCAAGGAGCTTAGGTCCTTATAAGAGATCTCATGCCCGACTGGGAAAACATCTTCTAGAAGGCCTCCCATCACCATGTACTAGCCACTGCATAGAACCAGTGGCATGGCAGGAATAGAGAAAGGATGATCTGGGACTGGTTCTGTGGAAATTCCTCACCTTTCATGGGGTTTGATATTCCCAGTGGAGGCATCAGAAGTAGCTGAGAAATCAGAACTAGCCTGCCTACTGAAGGGACGCTAAGGTAAATATCATGTTGAACCTATGTCAGGGTGGAGAAGAAAAGCCTAAGTCAGCAAATGTAGAACTTGATTAAGCCTCAGAGGACTCAGAGAAACAAGGCAAGCCTAGGAGAGGCCAACTGAGCCCAAGAAGTACTCCAAATGTCACCAGCTTTCCTAACTCTGCCAGAAATGACAACAGGATGAGTGATGAGCCACTGCGAAAAAAGCCTTGTCACAGAGACCAGCAAGGAATCAAAAGGACCTCGCAAGGGCCTGTGTGAGAGCTAAGCTCCCCACCCTCACGCTGAGAAAGGGCTCAGCAGTCTCCCCCTTGAGCCCACAAAGTATCTTGGGAATTTGCAAAGAAGGAAACATCTCTGAAATAGAGATGAGCACTGTAGCCTCAATATTTATCCAAAAGGAGAGAGGCTTAAGCCAGAAGAGACTGAAATACATTAACTTAGTAAGTTTACATACTATCTAACACCCTGTGGATAGAGGTTATGAGAAAGTTCAAATCAGTTACAGAGGAATTTTTGTACATCTGAGTGTAGTGTATAAATTTGCAACCTTACCACATTTCCAAACCTGTTTCACATACACATTTTAAAAGAAGTATCACATTTCAGACCCACAAAGAATTTAGCCATTCAACATGAGCAAACATAATTTGCATAAATTTCTGCCTTACTGTGGAATGACAGATCCTGACATGAATTCATATGTGTAACACAGTACATTACATGTGACAAGTATCAAGAGCACAGGGCAAATGTCCTCAGGCAATAGCGCCCTCCTCTTTCCAATGAGATGTGAACCCTATAAACCAAAGGGCAGTGGAAGTGAAACCCATATACTTATCTTCCAGTTCACAGACTTTTTCAGTGCAGTAATATAGTTATAGTCCTTTTAAGTAGAAATTTTGAACTAGAATTCCAATTCAGCCTTGACAAGAACCTCGCATTAGGACAATATCAATAGGGAATAATTTAGGACTTAGCTCCTTTTTTTGACTCCATTCCAGATTTATTATTTATGAGATGTAAATATCAGAAACGTGGAATACTGAACAGATTTTTGAAAACCTGAAGCAAAAGACAGCATGTATTAAAAATGGAAAAACAATGTCCAATTCTGGCATCAGAAAATCATATTAGTAATCCTGTTACTAATCTTGTATTAGTAATCTTGTTATACTTACAATTAAAACATTTTATCTTCAGAAGCTCATAGGAAAAAGGAGGTAATATTAGCCCATTTTTTAAGAAAAATTTTTGTGTTTAAATTCTTAGAAAATACTACTTCAGAAGCTAACTAACCTAGAATGTGTATGCCTATAGACAGTATCAATAACACAACAAAACAGGTACAAAAGAAGTCTGGAGTTTCTGGCTGATCAGTGGTCTCAGTCTATAAGAACCAACAGTTGCTCTGGTTGATTTTTTAAATGAATAATTTCAACAACTTCAAATTTCAATGCTATTGACATTTATTATAAAACCTACCAATTTATTCAGCTAATGGCAAGATGTCATATGTTCCTGTAATAGTAACCACCTGTACCTTCCCTCAAGTGACTTCATGTTTTCCTGAGGTCCAGCTGTAATTATAAGATTTTCAGAAGTGGAAAGAGTCTTAGAGAAGATATAACAGATAGAAATCTCTACATAGAAATAATTTTTTTGATTTATAAAATACTCTATAGATTTCTATTCCCTATAGCAAGAGATGGATTATGGCTAATAGTCAGCTAACACGGCTACTCACAAACTGTATGTGATAAACACTAAAGAATAATCACTTGATTCATTTATTTTCCCCCTGAAAGTTTTTGAAGCATCCAGCACTCACCTTTTGGGGCAATTGCTCTGAAATCAGTGACATAATTGGTTCCTTGATTTTTCAGTTACAAAAGCCAGTTATTAAATGAAGATGGAATTTCAGTTGCCAGTATTATACTTTTATAGATTTTGTATATTTGAGGGAATTGCTAATAATTTTGTGGCATACATTTTTAAAAGTCATTCTTTATTGTTCTTATATGTGTGACATTCAAAAAATAAGAAAGCTTGAACTTGCCTGTTCCTTCAGCTAGGGAATAACCACTTTTGAAACAGGTGCCAGCTAGGAATGTATTTTAAGAGTTAGTGGAAAGGTTGAAGAAAAACACATAGCACAATTGGATAGAAAATATTGGGTCAGACATAAATGATCATGCTTACTTTACACATTTGCTTACACTTGCACTAGTTCTGACTTCTATCTTACATCTCAAGTTACTTCAGAAGTAGCTGAAATATATCGAAAATAAATTTTCAGTAGTTCAGGATAAACTGTATCCAGGCTGGATACTTTAAATATTTTAATTTTTTTGAAAATTCATGTATGGTAAGTCACATTCACACTCCAAAATTTATAGTCCCTAAGTTGCAGTAATTCCTGCTTCGGCTGCTGACTTACAGCCCTGACAATTCCTTTTTTTTTTTTAATGTCATGAAACTTAACACTGCTGGCTCTGGCAGGAAGGTAAGACCCACAATTACTTTCCCTTCCACATTTAGTATTCACAAACTAGATTGTGATTAAAAAATCGCTATGGATGTGACTTATCATATATGGGAAAGAAACTTACTAGGAAAGAAACTTAAATACTAGAAAATATCAACTATGATTACATATAGAAGAGAAAGGAGATGATACTCATTTATCCTTTTGAAAGCTATATTTAGCTAGGCGACATTATCAGAAAAGTACAAACGGGTATCTCTGGAGAGTTACTCCATTTTACTTTGTTTAATTTAGAGCAGCAGTCTCCAATCATGGTCATTTCCAATTTCTAGGGCTGGTGATCACATGAGAGATAATATTACACTCCTTTTACTGAGTGTAAAAGGAAAAACATAAAAAGCGTATATTTTTGTTTTCATATATCAAGGGGTTTACTTGGTAATTAATATTTTCTATAAATATTCATATTCCAAAAACTATTTCTTTTCAGGTCTAACTTCATACGTTGGGACTTTTTGAGCTGTAAAAGTATGATAAAAACGTCACTGTATGAGGAATTCTGTTTTGCTTTATGTTTTTATTGTTGTTATTCTTAATCATTGGGACGTAGTAAAGTACAGGATGACTGGTTAAAATCAGATATTTCTTTCTTATAATAAGCTCACTTTATGCCCCTGAGGAAATAAGTTTTAAAAAATCCTTGTTCTGTCCATTTGTTAAATAGGTATGAAAGTAACCATCAATTTCAACAGTATGTGAGTTTTATTTTAATTGGTTTATGTAGATAAATTTTGAGATCTCATCTTAGAATCTTCTAAGGAAGTATCAAGTAAGACGACACATTTATAATTCCAAAGTTATTATATTTCATCTTTTGTTGTATTTCAATAACTATTAAAAAGTAGAGGTCTAAAGCAATGGTTTTCAAACTTGAATGAGTGTGAAAATCACATAGAAATCTTGTTAAAACACATAATTATTGGCCCTGTCCTTAGTTTCTGATTCAGAAACTAACATTCTGAATAGAAACTAACATTCTCAGATGAATTTACATTTTGTAAATTCAGACTAGCTTTGTTTTGTGAACACACATAAAAATAGTAACTATAAAATACATAAAATGTGGCTATAGAATAAGATAAACATTTTTATGTCCCTGCTCATTTCAGTGTCAATTTTTGAGAGCTCTGCTAAAAAGTGGTTCGGACCACAGGAAAAAAAAGTCATACAGCCTGGGTTACTTAGATGAATTACATGCTTAGCAAGAGAGATGTCTGGCAAGTTATCAACATTAGATCATTGTACCATAAACTGTATTTTCTCCAGCACACAATAGCTAGTAGTCCAGCTAACTCAATAAAAACAATATTAACGCTGTTACATTACCAGACAATCACATTCCCATTAGCATCAGCCTCTGTGAAAGGTATTCCCAAGTTGGAAGTTAGCCAAACTCCTTCAGACAATCTCAACTTACAACACAATGTAATTTGGAAATGGCCATATGGCAATAAATATGGCTGCAAAATATTGCACAAGCCCTTTCTCAGTCTTCTTATATGACAGAGAGAACTGAGCATCTAGAGATTGCCTTAATGGTAGCCTCTCTTTATATATATATGGAACATATTAGCATAATCTTTGGCCCTATAGCCACAGAAAAATAAACATTCTTTCTGAAATTGAATAAACAAACATTTTATCACTCGAGTCAGTTTTAATACACAAATCCTTGCCTGTGCTCACGAAGATATAAGCATCAGGGAAAATGGAGAGGATTACAAATTGTGTTTCTTATATTGCACAATCAGCCACATTTTCTTCCATAGAAGAGATTGTTTACACACCATTTTCTTGTATTTGGTGAATGAAAAAATGAATACTGAAAAGATTAAAGCAAAAATATTTAAAATCTGATAGAATTTACACTGAGGTCTCTTCCAATTTTTGCTCCCCTGTGTGTATCAGATAGGCAACTGTAGTGGTCTACAGTCATCATAAGGACTAGTTTTCTATTCTCTTGCCTTTTTAGCATTATCCTTCAAGCAAGTATCCACCTGCTCAACCAACCTGACTTTCTATGACTTCTCAGTAAATGAAGCTCACTCCACTAACACAAGGGTACTGTCAATCTAAAATATTGATATAAAATCTTGAATTGCACATTTTATGATCAGTCAACTGTACTTAGGCAATAGCCGTGTTTAGTAAGAGAGCTATTTTCTTACCTTTTATAATTATATTCTACTTTGCCCTCACCAACATTAGAACCCTATCATTTTGCATATTGAATGTCACATGGTCAAAAACGCAGCAGAATAAATTGGTGACTCTCAACCCACAGAAATTTCCAGAAAACAGCTTAAATATTTGTAAAATGTCTTCATAAAAACGTAGCTGAAAAATACAAAATTGGCAAGTATGTATTCTAGGCCATTAGCCCTATGTTAATTCTCACTAAAGTTTCTCCTTATTAAGACACTTATTTTCCAGATGTGTTTATAGCACAGATTGCCTAATTTGTTGGTGGGAAGATAAGGAAACACCACCCAATATTTTTCGCACTTTGTGAGGGCAAGCTAGATTTTAATACACATTTTTCTACCTACCCTTTGTGAACATGATAGGTTGTCAGATACTTCCCTCAAGATAGAACCTTCTGATTCAGTAAGATTGGATGCATATTAAGTAAGATGGTGGTATTTTAATTTGTGGTTCCTCCTTTACCTAAGTCAATTTTAAAAATATCTATCTTTCCACAACAAATGAGACTTAAGCAGAAGCTAAATCATTAGCAAAGCAAACCACAATATAGCTAATACTGTATTTTCTGCCATCTTAAATGTGAACTAGTTCAGTTCTGACTACATCAATTGAAAATATCAACTCAAAATTACTTCAGGCAGTGTTACTGCCCCCACTGAAATTCAGCTGTTATTTCCTGCCTATCATAATACTAACTTTAGAAAATTTCCCTTTGGTCTCAATGAAAGCATAGAAGGAGAGATAATTTTCCAACCATGTCATGAGTATAACACAAGTATGAGATATTAGATGAAATTAGCTATGTGTGGTCACAATGCAGTTCTGAGAAAATGAAATGAATACTAAACTTGGAATCAGAAGACATTGGTTTGTGACTAGGACCTACTCCTTGCTATTTACGGGAGTATGATAATTTCCCTGAGCTTCAGTCCCCATAATAAAAGGAAAACGGTGAGCATAATAATGCCTTCTTCATAATATGGTTATGGGCATTGAAAAAAGATAATGTATTTTAAAATACTTTTGAACTATAAAATGTCCATCTATGTAAACATTAAGTTTTCCTGTCCCACTCTCCCGATCTCCCTTCCCCCTGTTGTCACAAACAAAATGGTCCCCTAGACAATCTCAACATTCAATTCATGGCTTCAGCTACTTGGCTCCCATATTTCCATTTCTTATTTAAAATTCTATCCCATTCAAAACCAACTGCTTACCACATATCTGTATTCTATAGTCATCTCAAGCTCCTAGAAAGCCATGTGTCAAAATCAAAATCTACCCCTTCTCCTCTTAATACCTGCCCATTTTCTTACATTTCTTTTCTTGGTGACTAGAACCACCATCCATTACTATCCAATTCTCCCTAGATTGCTAATGCTAGGTCATTAGTAGTGACCAGTTTGATATTTTTGCCTCAAACACTGTTATCACTGTTGAAATTCAAACCCTCACCTCAACTCTTGTGTTACTAACAGATTTTCTTGTCTCAGTCTCCTCATTCCACTTTATCCTTGATGGTGCTGTTGAAATGCTCTCATTAAACACATATCTGCTTAGGTTATTCCTTGCTTGAAATCCTTCTTTAACTGGCCATCATCTTGAGGGTAAAATACAAATTCCTTCTTGCAGACTTCCCGAGATCTAGCTTCCTTCTAGAGCTTCCTCTCCCCTCCAGCTCCTCACCACTCACACCCCAATGTCCAGTCATGCTGAAATTGAAAGCTCTCCCAAAGCATCTCACAGCTCCACTAAGCTGTTCCTTTCCACTGGCCCCTCCCATTCCCTAAGAGTTCTCCATACTTATTTTTTGCCTTTTTGTTTTTTGTTTTTTGTTTTTTGTTTTTGAGACAGAGTCTCTGTGGTCCAGGCTGAAGTGCAGTGGTGTAATCACAGTTCACTGCAGCCTCAAGTCCCCAGGCTCAAGCAATCCTCCCACCTCAGCCTCCTGAGTAGCTGAGACTACAGGCACATACCATCACACTTGACTAATATTTGTGTTTTGTTTGTTTGTTTGTTTGTTTTTTGTAGAGGTGGAGTTTCAACATGTTATCCAGTCTAGTCTCGAGCTCCTAATCTCAAGCTTTCCACCATGCATGAGATCAGGGATTCAAGACTAGCCCAGGCAGTAGGCAGCCTATTCTTATAATAATGTGACCTGTTAATATGACCTATAATAATGTGGCCTTTTATTTTTGAGGAAACATTAAGTAGATGCTCTTCCGAGAAACTTTACCTCAGACTGAGGACTGTGCTGCCAGGTCACTCTCCTCATCTTCTGATATGGTTAAGCTTTGGGCCCTACTCACATCTCATACTGAATTGTAATCTCCATAATCTCCACTTGTTGAGGGATGGACCTGATGGGAGATGATTGGATCATGGGGGTGGTTTTCCCAATTCTGTTCTCATGATAGTGAGGGAGTTCTCATGAGATCTGATGGTTTCATAAGGGGCTCTTTTCTCTTTGCTTCCTTCACATTCTCTCTCTCTCTCAACTGCTGCCCTGTAAGACACGCCTGCTTCTCCTTTGGCTTCTGCAATGATTGTAAGTTTCCTAAGGCCTCCCCATCCCTGCAGAACTGTGAGTCAATTAGACCTCTTTCCTTTATAAATCACCCAGCTTTGGGTTTTTCTTCATAGCAGTGTGAAAATGGATGAATACAGAAAATTGGTACCACAAAGAATGGGGTACTGCTATAAAGATACCCAAAAATGTGGAAGCAATTTTGGAACTGGACAACAGGCAAAGGTTGGGGAACAGTTTAGAGGACTCAAAAGAAGACAGAAAAATGTGGAAAAGTTTGGAACTTCCTAGAGACTTGGGGGGCTCAGAAGACAGCAAGATGTGGCAAAGTTGGCTTTGACCAAAATGCTGATAGTGATAACAACAATGAAGTCCAGGATGAAGTGGTCTCAGATGGACATGAGGAACTTTTTGGGAACTGGAATAATGGTGACTCTTGCAATGCTTTAGCAAAGAGACTGGTGCCATTTCGCCCCTGCCCTAGAGATCTGTGGAACTTTGAACGTGAGAATTTAGGGCATCTGGTGGAATAAATTTCTAAGAAGCTCAAGAGGTGACTGGGTGCATTCAGTTTATGCATTCACAAAGAGGTGGTTTGAAATTGGAACTTATGTTTAAAAGGGAAGCAGAGCACAAAGATTTGGAAAATTTACAGCCTGAAGATGAAGTAGAAAAGAAAAACCCATTTTCTGGGGAGAAATTCAAGTCTGCTGAAGAAATATGCATAAATAACAAGGAGCTAAATGTAAATTGCCAAGACAATGGGGACAGTGTCTCCAGGGCATGTCACAGACTTTCAAGGCAGCCCCTCCTATCACAGGCCCAGAGGCCTAAGAGGGAAAAATAGTTTCATGGGCTGGGTCCAGGTGGGGAACTTGGTGCCTTGTGTCCCAGCCACTCCACCTGTGGCTAAAAGGGGCCAAGATACAGCTCAGGCTGTTGCTTCAGAGGGTGAAAGCCCCATACCTTGGTCACTTTTGCATGATGTTGGGCCTGTGGGTATGCAGAAGGCAAGAATTGAGGTTTGGGAACCTCTGCCTACATTTTAGAGGATGTATGGAAATGCCTGGATGTTCAGGCAAAAGTCTGTGCAGGGGTGGAGCCCTTATGGAAAGCCTCTGCCAGGGCAGTGTGGAAGGGAAATGTGGGGTGGGAGCCCCCACACAAAGTCCCTACTGGGGCACTGCCAAGTGCAGCTTTGACAAGAGGGCCAGCATCCTCCAGACCCCAGAATGGTAGATCCACTGTCAGCTTGTGCCGTACACCTGAAAAAGCCACAGACACTCAACATCAGCCTGTGAAAGCAGCCAGGAAGGGGCCTATACCCTGCAAAGCCACAAGGGAGAAGTTGCCCAAGACTATGCAAGCCCACCTCTTGCATCAGCATGACCTGGATGTGAGACATGGAGTCAAAGGAGATCATGTTGGAGCTTTAAGATTTAATGACTGTCCTGTTGGATTTCGGAATTGCATGAAGCCTGTGGGCCCCTTTGTGTTGGCCAATTTCTCCCTTTCTGAAAAGAAGTATTCACCCAATGCTTGTACTACCATTTCATCTAGGAAGTAACTAATTTGCTTTTGATTTTACAGGCTCCTAGGCGGAAGGGATTTGCCTTGTCTTAGATAAGATCTTGGACTTGGACTTTTGAATTAATGCTGGAATAAGACTTTAGGGGACTATTGCGAAGGCACGATTGTGTTTTGAAATGTGAGGACATGAGATTTGGAAGGGGCCAGGAATGAAATGATATGGTTAGGCTTTGTGTCCCTACCTAAATCTCATCTTGAATTGTAATCCCCATAGATCCCAAGTGTCAAGGGACGAAACTGGTGGGAGGTGATTGGATCATGGGGGTTGTTTCCCCCATGTTGTTCTCATGATAGTGAGTTCATTCTCATGAGATCTGATGGTTTTACCAGGGGTTCTTCCCCCTTCACTCTCTGCTCACTCCATCCTGCCACCCTGTGAAGAAGGTGCCGGCTTCTCTTTGTCTTCTGCCAGGACTGTAAGTTTCCTAAGGTCTTCTCCAGTCATGCAGAACTGTGAGTCAATTAAAACTCTTTCCTTTATACATCCCCCAGTGTCAGGTATTTCTTCATAGCAGTGTGAAAATGGATTAATATACCCCCTTATCATTCATGATGCACTCAAAGTGTTTCAATTATTAGCTTCTTATTTTTCTCTCAATTAAAATGTGAGCACCAATTTTTCTTTTAATATCTAATTTACTAGTGTTAATTATGTTGCCCAGAATATTATAGATATTCAATATATTATTGCTGAAAAGTAAATTTCCCCTAGTCATTTGTCTTTCTTATTCTTTATTTTTTGTTAAAACGTTACTAAAATGTTATAAGAACTAAGTTAATGATACCTGATCTACCTGCAGAAATGCTACTTACTTGCCTTCACACATACCAAAACAAAATCTTACCAGTACAAATCTCATATATGCATGGAGTTAAGAATTCCAATTCAGGAAAGTAAGTTGAATTCTTATCCCATTTTATCATAATAATTCCAGTTATAGAAACACTATCTGATTTCCAGAACACTGAAATGAAGATTACCAAAAACTTTGCCTCATTCCAGGCTGCACTAAAGGTTGAGAGGGTGTTTCTCCAGAGAAGGGTGACTCGATGTATTAAAATTGAATCTGACCTTGGAGATTTATTTGATATGTAAGAACATTTATCTTTTACCTATTAATTTTGCAAGTTTAAATGGTAATAACTGTAAAGTGTGGTAAAGTTTCTCTTTTTAAAAAAGATATATTTCACAGTAAAATGTGTCTATCTGGCTTCACCCATTTTCCAAATTTCTATACCAAAAAACATTCTAATTTTTATTTTGTTTTCTTTGGGTTAATATAAATGGTGACAATCTCTAACTCATTGTTTAGGAAAAGGAGGACACTGTCATAAGGAAGATGCTTCTAATAAGTAACTCACTTTTCCCAAAAAATGATGTTCTGAAGAAATAAAGTGAGGAAGAGGAAACCAGATAGTATGGAAAATCCTTCTTTAATATAGACAAATAAAGCAGCCAGACAGAAACAGGAAAGCAAAACATAATTAAGGTGGTCCACAGTTATGTTTCAGTTGACATAAACAACTCGAGGTCAAGATTCAAATTTACTGATTGTTTTCTATAAATAATTTCCCTTATATTTCTTCCTCCTTTTTCATCCTGCGACCACACAAATCTCACCCTAAACATATTCTACTATAAAATTCTGCCCCCTTCAATGAAAAACAAATCTATTTATACAACAAATCCTGTAATTCAATTTGTTATCCTTAAAGATTCTTTGAAAAAAGAAAAAGTTTGCTTTACATTCCCACTGGCTCCCTGAGAAAAACAGAAGTGTCTCAAATAAATTAATTCACTGTCATCATATATGTTCAGGGCTTTGTGTTCATGTTCAAACTCCATGGTAACACTTATTTTGTAGTAATAAAAGGACAACATGGAATATGAAGTTTTTTCAATGACAACTTTTAGGGAAAGTGTAGTAGAATTGAATTTGGTAAAAACTTCCTCCAGATATTCTTGGGCACTCCCATTATTAAGCTTTTCATTAAATCCTCTGTTAATTAAGCAATAGTCAACTGCTAGATCGAAAATTTCTCGTGTGCTAAAATAATCACCAAAACAGTTTTCTGATTAATAGTTAAAATGCCATTTGAGATGCCTTGTTGATGCTACTATTTTCATGTAAAGACAGAGGGGTAATGACTCTGACTAAAAACTACTCAGAATCTTCAATTCCCAATTTCTTAAATAAAGAAGTAATTCTCTCAGCAGCCTCTGAAAAATAACTAAATAGAATTGACACAATCAAGAAAGAAGTCAGAGTACATATATTTCAGTATGTAGTTTGTCTATAACATTTGTATATCTGTTCATCACTAATAAAACTAAAAAGGTAAAAATTTTCACAAAATAAATAAACCTCAGCCATAGACTTACATCAAACCCTTTTGTTCTACATTGACAATTATTTATGTATACATTAATTCACTGTCTTAATAGGTTCAGGTGTTTGTATTCATGTATAAAATTACATCAATTGAGGTTTGAAATCACTATATTTGATAATGTGGATCTTTGAAGTTTCCATAATACATATTATTATAAGCTTTAATTTTCTAAGGCTTAAATCTTTACAGCATGACCTCAGAGAGATCTTGCAACACATCTCAATGATAGCAAGGGTAAAGGTAGTATCTTTCAGAAACGGGGGGAAAAAAGGAAAGAATAGGATAGCCCTAATTGTTCAGATCTCTTTGAAGATAATGGCTAAGCCCATTAATTGCTTTTAAAATAAAGCAATTTGTGGAGACAGAGAAAGTGTGACACATCATGTAAACAGATACTCTCACTTCATGACACTGGTGTTATAACCCCAAATACATGCATACTCTTTGGACTGGAATAAAGGGCACAGAATTACACAGAAATCTAAATCCCTCATAAGATAGTAATTTACTAGGAATTAATTACATTCTAAGAAACATAAAACCCTGCTTAGTTATAGACTAGACTGAACTAAAATGAGGTTTTGGGGTTTTTCTTGTTTTATTGTTTGGTTTGGTTTTAAGAAAGAAAGAAAGACAGAGAGAGAGAGAAGGAAGGAAAGAAGGAAGGAAGGAAGGAAGGAAGGAAGGAAGGAAGGAAGGAAGGAAGGAAGGAAGGAAGGAAGGAAGGAAGGGAGGAAGGAGGGAAGGAAGGAAGGGAAGGAAGGAAAAAGAAAGAAGGAAAGACAGAAAGACAGAAAGAAACACAGAAAGAAAGACAGAAAGAAAGAGAAAGACAGAAAGAAAGAAAGAAAGAAAGAAAGAGAGAAAGAAAGAAAGAGAGAAAGAGAGAGAGAAAGAAAGAAAGAAAGAGAAAGAAAGAAAGAAAGAAAGAAAGAAAGAAAGAAAGAAAGAAAGAAAGAAAGAAAGAAAGAAAGAAAGAAAGAAAGAAAGAAAGAAAGAAAGAGAAAGAAAGAACCAAATGTGTTAGGAACTAATCTAAAACTGTTTTTCTTGAAAAACAACAATTTCCTTTGAATAATGATAAATATCAATGATCTTCTTTCTCTTTTATTGAAAAATTAGCACATTCAGAATTTTTTTTTAAATTTCCATGCAGTACCCATAAACATGTATATATTTATATTGTACTTTCTTGGGGGTGTACTTACTCTACCACCATGCTTCCACGTCTCATTCTTTTATTTCTTTTATTTTTCTTGTCTCTATTTTCAATTTTCTTCTTTTTAAAAAACTTGTTTATTTATCCATCTCCCTCCCCCAAGAATGTACAGACTACAAATGTAGGACTACATCCAGCATCTTAAATTCTGTATGCCCAGGGGCCTACTATGCACATGGCACAGTAGTCATGCAGTGAATGATTTAAATCTCCTTTTACCCTATTCACTTTCTGATTTCAAACCTGTCTTTTGTTATGATATCACGATGATTTTCTGTATGAAATTAAATATGCTTTTAATGTCCTAACGTGCACTCAGATATACAAACCAACGTTCTTGAATTCTTTTCATTCTTGGTGTTTTTCCTTTATGAAGCTTTCTATGTAGGGCCTGGAATGAAATTCATCGGCTGTGACAGGCTCTAATAACAACACCAGCCCTCTTCCAACAGCAGCAACCAGGCTGACCACTGTGGGAGGGACATACGTGCCCTCATGCAGGGAAGATTTCTTCCTAACCTTCTCCTACAATCAATACAGAGAAATAGGCAGGGCTGCTAACATCAGGCTCTATTAAGATGACTCTTTCTACCCTCCTGATCTTTAGACCCCAAGAGAAGTGTGAAGAAAAAAAGAGAATAAGAGAAGATGGATGAGAGAAAATAAGATTGAGGAAAAGGGGAATGGTAGCTTTTCCCTAAACCATCAATTGCCAAGGTTACTTTTGGCAGAGAGAAAAAGAGAAAAGGGCAGAATGTGCCTGTCTGAAGCTTTTGTACTTCTGCCCAGATTGTGGGGAAAATGATGAGATTAAATAAAAATGCCAGCGATAACAAAAAAGAAATCTTCCCAATAGTTTTCCTTGCCTGGAGGATGAACTGCTTGAAGCTCTGACCTCCCTGCCTGTCTCAACGAGGTCAAGAAACTGACTGTCACTCCTACAGTTGTGATTAATGATGCTCCCACTGGTGACATATTTCTAACCACAGTCTCTGGAGTGCAGCAAGACCCAGTTGCCTTGTGGTGTGTTGAGTCATTGCTCTGGCGAAAGATCTGCTTGCTACAGCAACAGGCTTAGCTTTCAACAAGGCATCCTCTTCATTCTTTGCTGCAACATCGTATCATGAAAGAACAGAGAGCCCAGTGCAAAGAAGGACTGCTAAGAAGGAGGAAACATTAAATTAATTTAAAAAAAAGCTTTTGTACTGAATGGCAAAATGCAGCATAATGAATAATTAAACAATTAATAATGTAATCCTCTTAAAAGCACAGAGCCACTATGGGAGAAGATTAAGTGTTTAACAGTTTCCAGTATAATGCAAATGGTAAGGAGGAGCCTTTCTTCCTCACATTTTAGGGTAATAGAATTGAAAGCATATTTCCGGATTTTAATTAAATACTATTAAATTTTCAGTATTAAGCCGGCAACAACAGTGCTGCAATATGGAAGGATTATTAAATACAAAGGTAAGTACACAGTAGCAAGACGTTAATATTTTTTGGTTCTGTTTTTATAAAAAGAGGTTACTTGAAAGGGTGCATTCTACTTCCAAGCTACTATGGTGAACATCACCAAACATCAAGCTAAATACTAATCTGTGAAAGTGACTATAAAATTGAGATTTAGATTAATGTACTTCAATGACCATCCAATCGTGGAAAACAATAAAAACTAGAAAAACAACATAGAATAGTTGCAGAGCTTTGCAATAAAGTAATTGATACATTCAAATTCTATTACATTCTCAAACCAACAATTAATATTCTCTATGACATAGCACCTAGGCTGCTATGATTATATTTGCACTAATTCCTAAAGTATCACAGGTATGGGTTGCCTTACTTCTGTGTTCCTAGAAGCAGAACATGACAGAAGGATAAAGAAAGTTCTTCCAGGTGAAACAGTGAGGCAGTGAAGGAGACACCAAAGGTGTGATTTCAAATGAACCTCAGCTAGCCTGATTATGCAGAGCCTTCTGGAGCATACATTACGCCACAGAGTTTGCACTGGTAAGGGACTCCAGCTGCCCAAAGTAATCCTATGAAGAAGGAGGAGGACATACAGAAACAGTACTGGGCAGTATAAAGAATTCCAGGGATCCAAGCAGAGCAGCAACAGTAGCTCTACAGAGTTGTAGTAAAGAAAGATTCTGAGGCCGGGCATGGTGGCTCGCACCTGTAATCCCAGCTCTTTGGGAAGCCAAAGCAGGAAGATCACTTCAGGTTAGGAGTTCGAGACAGCCTGGGCAACTTAAGGAGACCCTGTCTCTACAAAAAATGAAAACAAATTATCTGGGCATGTTGATATGCACCTGTAGTCCCAGCTACTCAAGAAGGTGAGGCTGAAGGATTGCTTGAACCCAGGCGTTCAAGGCTGCAGTGAACTATAATTGCACCACTGCACTCCAGCCTGGGTGACAGAGCAAGATCCTGTTTTTTTTTTTTTTTTAAGAAAAATAATAAAATAAAAATCTCGAATTAATTCAGGAACAGAAAACTAAATACCACATATTCTCACTTATAAGTGGGAGCTAAATATTGAGTACAAATGGACATAAAGATGGGAACAAGAGACACTGGGGACTCCTAGAGGGGAAAGGGTGAGAAAGGGGCAAGGGCTAAAAAACTCCCTATTGGATATTATGCTCACTAGCTGGATAACAGGGTCATTTGTACACCAAACCTCAGCAACATGCAACTTACCCATGTAACAAACCTGCACGTGTGCCCCTGAATCTAAAATAAAAGTTGAGAAAAAAATGAAAGATCTTTGCTTATAATTATTCTTGAACTCATTTAGCTGTATAGTTGACTACTGTTTGAGTTAAAAATTGCCGATTAGACCCAGCACTCCGCATGAACAGGCTAGCTGAGGTTCATTTGAAATTATACCCTTGTTTGGTGTCGTCATCTTCCACGGCCTCACTGTTTCTCCTGGAGGAACTTCCTTAATCCTTCTCTCACATTCTGTTTCTAGGGACACCGAGTTAAGAGAACACATTCCTGTGATACTTTAGGAAATAGTGCAAATGTAATCAGAGGACCACAGGTGCTTTGTTGCAAAAAATATTCTATTTGCCTCCACTCCCCATGGCTAGTACGTACATGAAAATTTATCCCCAGAACCAAATGGGGCTTCAAGCAGAAGCAATTTTTGGAACTACAGGTTGTCTCTCCCTCATTCAAAATACTTGGGGACAGAAGTGTTTGGATTTTGAATGTTTTTGGATTTTGGAATATTCGTACATGCATAATGAGATATCTGGCACTTGGGGCCCTAGTCTAAACATAAAATTCATTTGTTTCATGTACACCTTATACACATAGCCTAAAGTTAATTTTATACAATATTGTAAATAATTTTGCGCATGAAATGAAGTTGTGTGAAGTAGTTATGTGTGGAATTTTTCACTTGCGGCATCATGTTGGTGCTCAAAAAGTATTGGATTTGGGAGCAGTTCAGATTTCGGATTTGCAGATTGGGGATGTTCAAGCTGTTTTGCCTGACACTATAGAAGCTGGGCTTAAGTAACCTTATGTCCTGTTCTGAGAACTCAGATACATGCCTGAAACTCAACCCCACCTGTACTCCTGTGATGTTTCCCCTTTGTTTAGGATTCCAGTGTGTTGCGTAGATCTCAGTCCTGCTAAGAAGAGAGATTATGTTTTACTCCTGCCATTCCTCCTCTGAACTTTGACTCTCAATCCAGACTTAAGACCTTACCACTTCCCATTTGGTTACTTCCCTTGAAGTCTCAGGGGATGTGCTCCTCATATAAGTTACTGAGAATCCATCGTCCAAAATCGTTGCTGCTTTCTGCTATTATGGCCTCTAGCTTTTGATTCCACATTTCAAACTCCCTTTCCTCCTGTCTCTGTAGGTGGAGCTATACGGGTCTCTTCAGATGACAGATTTTCCTTTTGTGTCTTATCCGGTAGCAGTGATGTGGGCCCTATATAACTACATCTTAGAAGATAATACCTGTTATGGTTCTAAAGATACCCGATTAGAAAAAAATAATAGTAATACGTTCTTGAAGTTATTCAACAAGCAATTATAGGGGGAGAAGAAGATCTAAATGAAAAAAAAAATTCATAAAGTACTCCAATATAAAAGGATAGCTTAGATACTTGAAACAAGGTTTGCTCTTTAAATTTTCACTTTAGGGAATAATTCCTCAGACTACACCAGACTTGGGAGACAAGTTGACCTGGAAATGAAAAGTAGCACTCATGATATGCAAATTTAACCACAGAACATAATGACAACTTAAATTATTTAACCTTGAAGATGTGGATACAGAAACAAAAGCCAAGGATCAGGTGAAAGCCTGAGCTAAGTAAACTAATCACGGTTAATTTTAAAATAGTGTTTAAGAAGCACAGCTCAATTAATTGGTATTACTTGGTTTGTTGGCAATAATAAAAAGACAGTTACATTTTATATTAGTGTAAACACATTTTAACATATAAAACACAAGTTTTGGAACTGCCTGGGAATATTTCATATTTGTTTTTAAAAGTTCATCCTAAAGTAAGGTCCATAGATCTTACATTTTCCTTCTCGACCAGGTAGGGCAGGGTTGCTTCATATCATCAGTAGAGTTCAAGTCCACTAAATTAAGGCAAAATCTGGTCTTCAGCAGGTATTTGAGGTCCAGAAGATGATGGGCAAGATGAAAAACCTGATCACTGAAGAAAAGAAGAATCAGAAGCATAGCCAGGACCAAGTGCTGAAGAAGATCAATTTGATGTGGATTCATAGACTCTATGGGATAAATCAGGCAACAAACCCAGTGGGAATTAAGAAGCAGGCAGAAGCAGAGCTAGGAGGTACACAGTTGATTTAGCATCTTTTTAGCTAGTTTTCTTTTAAGCTCATTCCCCTCTAAGATACATCTACTGGTTTTGAAGTGACAGCTCCCTGAGACCAATCTCAATGGCGTTCTTGAGCTTGAAATCAAAAAGATCTGTATCCTCCTTCCAGCTCTGGCACATATTAGCTGCATAAACCTAGACAAAATATTTATATTATTTGAATTATAATGGGCAACATAATATCTCACTCAGAAATATTATGAAGATTAAATTAAAAAATGAGTGTTAGCTACACGGCACACCGTAGGCTCCTCATGATGTTACTCCCTCCCTGTGCATTCATGCTTACAACACCCCTGAAGCCCTCTGGAGTAGAAAGTATCGGGTTTCATGTTGTGGTGATAGGTGAAAATGGTCGTATGATCGAGGGGTTATTACACCGGTGGAAAGTGTGATGCCAGATAAGCCACTTAAAGATGCAACCCACTCCTAACTTAGCAGGTGCTGAGACCAGCTTCAGCGCCAGCAAAGTTTAATACCCACTCCCATGAGCATGGAACCCAGCAAGGTCACATGTAAGATGAGTTCCTCTAAGTCGGGGTGAAGGAGAACTCATGCTATACAAAGCTTACATGGAGAAAACTAGGAGCAGGAGATACAAAGTGTGCAAGTCAATCATGACTGTTAAAAATAAGCGCGCGCGCACACACACACACACACACACACATATATGTGTGTGAAACTAAGCACCTGCCATGTGCCGCAGTCTGTGCTGGGAGTTTTACATCTCATTCATTCTCATAATTCCTGCACGGTAAGTATTAATATTGCCATTTTATAGATGGGGACATTGAGTTCCAAAGAGGTAAAATAATTTGTACAAATTACACAGCAAGCAAGTAATAGTAACGAGTCTATTCAACTCTGTATCCTTGGATCTTATTTTTGATTCATTGATTTATTTTGGAGGATGAAATAATGTGGGATTTTGATATGGTTCTTCCGCTACAGGGGCCTGCTACCAGTTAACCAGAGATTTAACCTGAAATTTTAATTGCTGTTATATAGACCCCTCCAAATTTAACTAGGTAATAACTGATAATGAACACAACAGTGAAGCAGTTGAGTGTGGGGAGAATATAGGGAAAAATTATTCTAGATGTCATATGTATACATAATATACATACTTCGGCATCAAAAATTTTCTCTGGATTTAGAAGATTTATTTACCATGGAGAATACATTTCTAGAGTAGGGAAAGTACTAAAGAAAAAAAAATATATTGCATAGGAAACAGGAAAGGTTCCCTTGTCCCCTTCGAGGGCAAGGCGTGTGATAGGGGTGTGACTCGCTTTTTCAGTGTCCCTGCTGCTCAAACCTTTAGGGGAGCATATGGACGGGCAGGTTCTGACCCCACAGCAGTGTCTAGGGGTGAATGTTTACAGCTCCTGAAGCCCCAGTGGGCGTGTGTCACAGGGTGCCCTTTTAGTTTACCTGTCGCTAGGCAGCTTGTGTTAGTCAGTTCAATTAGACCCCTGCCTTATGGCAAGGACAAAGGCCTTTCTATATCCAGGGATTCTTGCCTTGATATACCAGAAGTATCAGATCACATGCGGGCTTGGAGAAGGAGTGCAAGGTTTTATTGAGCGAAAGCAGTTGTCAGCAGATGGGGGAGCCAGAAGAGAGATGGTTTTCCCCTGGAGACAGGCCACTCCGAGTTCCAAGTTTACTCAGAGTTCCAACTTTTCTCCAAACCATGCCTCCCCGGCAAATCCGCATCATTCCGCTCCTTGATGGCATGCCAGCAAGGCGCTGTGCTCCCATGCCAGTGCATCCCTCTCAACGTCCAGCCCTGTGTGTTCCTCCACTGATGTGTTCCTGTCAATGTCCAACCACCTCTGCGTCTGCCTGCTGGGGTCTCCGGTTTTTATAGACACAGGATGGGGGCGTGGCAGGCCAGGGTGGTCTTGGGAAATGCAACATTTGGACAGGAAAACAAAAATGCATGTCTTCGCCTAGGTCCATGGGCACAGGTCCAGGGATGGAGCCCTAGCCAGGGACCAAACCCTTCTCTACCCAGCACTTCCCTTCCCCTCTTCCCTATTGTTTAAAGGGACCAGCCCTTCCCTTCCCAGCACTTGGGTATCACACAGAGGAAGTAACTTCCAAAAGGTCTAATGAGGTTGTTATTGCACTTTAATGTTCAGCATATAATATTATAATCTTCTATCTCTGTCCAAAATTCTCAATGCAGTGTCAGTTTCTTTTTATTTTTCTAAAAAATGTAAATCCAATTTCTAATGATAACTGGTGAAAAACCTAATTTTCTTGTAAGGAACTATTTTTCCAATCAAGTTTGCTGGCATTCATCTACATGCCAATGAAACATGAAAGTTCAGTTCTCAACATTTAACTACCCCATATTGGCATTTGAAACCATTTTAAAGAAAAAGGGTATCATATTTGGATGTGAAGATAATTGGAATAGTTGTGAAAAGGCTAAGACCTGAGAGCTTCTTTTCTTAAGAAAATTAGCATTATTGATATTCACTCTTTAAATAAAGAATGGCAGATGAGTTGTGAAATGCAATCTGTGCATCTGATACCACCAAGAGCTTTGCAGCCAGCTTAAGCAACCCAAATTTGAATAAGGTCAGAAGTGCAAGGACATACCTGTAATCCCAGCACTTTAGGAGGCCGAAGAGGGAGGATCACTTGAGCCCAGGAGTTAGAGTCTACAGTGAGCTATGATCTCGCACCTGCACTACAGCCTGGGCAACAGAGCAAGACCCCGTCTCAAAAATAAAATAAAATAAAATATCTGTTATCACATCTGAATTAGACGAGGCTCCTCAAATTTCAGCCAAAGTGAAAAATCCAGGAAATAATATTGCTAGTCAAAGATGTGGATATTTTTGCCCGGTAGAACTGATTAAATTTTTCCCTGAGGAAAGCCTGAGGTTAAGAGAAGACTAACACTTTGAGGCAGGTAACATAAATAACAAATTTATTCAAGTTTTTGTTAAGGACTGGATCTGTTTGCACCAGTGCCCACGTGTTAATGCTCTCATGTGTGGGACCTCGGAAGCATGGCATCGGCAGGGGCAGAGGGCAGACAGCCATGGGAAGAGCAGCCAGGGGGTGAAAAGCCCATTGTTTCTCTCCATCCAGCTGCTACTCACTTTCTCAGCCTAAACACAAAACTCATGTAATGGCTATCGAATTCCTTTTTGAATGATAATATAGATACCTCAATCTCAGCTAAATCTCATTTTATGCTCATTTCACTTTGCTGCAGCATTTTTTGTCTCCCATGCTGCATTTTTCTTGAACACTCACCAAACTGGCAGACTCTGACTAGCTTGTCAGAAAGGAAAAGGAATTTATGTTTCATAGGAAATTAATCCAATCAGCAGAACATTTATGAGAAACCAAGCCAGACTTGTTTACAAATGAACAATACCTGAAGGGAAAGATTTTAATCTCATTATAATATGACCTTCCAAAGATTGGGACACAATTGTTTAATCCTCCTTGTCAACTCATTGTGTTTAAAGTTTACTGTCTTATGTTATCAGGGAAAATAAGGAAACTAAAAATCACCTTACTCTAATAAAATAGGAAGTGGGAGGAGGTAAACCAATAATAACCTTTAATACTGCGATGAAAATAGCCTTCCATAAAACAAGGATAAACAACGTTGCAGTCTAATTTACCTCTGCATAGAATGTAAACTAGAGCTCAATGTGCAATAAAATATTAGTATCTTTACCGCCAGCATAATCTTAACTAATCATTTCTTATGTTATTTCTGTAGTTACAGTAAGTCATCTGCATGAAATTTGACTGAATAAGGTTAGCCCAGCAACTGAAAGTAACTGGGGCTTTCCTCTTTTTCCATTTCATAAAATCTTTTTCCATTAATGTTCTCACACATTTCTAAGCTATCCCCAAACTGGATCAGCCTCTACTCTTTTCAGAATGTCACCAACCCAAAACAGTTTTCTTCTTAACAATCCCCTTCTTTGTAATACATAAACACATTCTTCAGGGACACTGTAATTATCCAAAATGAGCTTTAGTACTGCAAATTACTTCAGCACCCCTATGATTTATCTGTAGTAAACATACTTTATAATATTTATATTCCCATTAAAACTGCCACTAATAATGAATCGACAGTACGTAAACATTTATATGATAGGGCACAGACAAATACCGGATGCCCCTATAATAGTTACATTCCTTGCTCTTCCTATCATGTTGGGAAAAACCAAGCCTTGGCATTTTGCCATGTTTATGAAAATACCTTTGAAAATGGCTCAGCACATTGCACTTCACATTTGCAACCATTTCCTTTAAAAAGATGGCATTCGTCCGCACTTACGAGGTCTGGGTTATTGCATTTTCATATTATGCATCATTACTCTGAGTAGGTGTCTTATCAGCAGCTCCAGTTGCTGTGGAGAAGATTGGAATTAAGCACTGGAAGCTTTTTATTTATTTTACATGCTTTATTCCTACAAGATTTTCTGCATATAAGCTTCTTTGTTCAGCTGAGAATTGGATACATTGCCAAGGCATTGTAAAATTTACATCTTGCTTTTTCTCCTGTATTCTTTCCAAAATTGGATTGAAAACAAAGTATAGTTTTTAATTAAAGCTCTGACTGACAACAGACATTCCCCCCGCCCCCCAAGCATTGGCATTCTTGATCAGTGGTGAGGTTTCATAAAAGCCTAATAGAAGATCCTCACTACTTAACCACAATCAGCCTTCAAGCAGTTTATATTTTATTTAAAATGTGGGATATTCCTGACAATATTAATTTAAAGAAAACTATCACTAAAGTTGATCCAACTATCATCAACAAGACCATGGACAAATCTGAAACAAATTCACCTTTTCCTTTTAGCGTCACGTAATCCAAAGTGATGTTCCTGCTGACTTCAGTAGAGAAAAACTGAAAGAGAAGTCTGTTATTTTTTCAAGCAGTTTCAGAATAGACTTGTGATTACTATTTTATTACTTGGTTCAATCTATCATGGCTTATTTTATCCTGAAGTGGAATCCAAAAGTCATCAAGTTTTGTCCTTCAAAATGTCTTAATGACTTAAATATCCTCAGTAAGGCCAGTAGTAGCCAAATCATCTGAACACAGTTTTAACAAATCTGAAGATCATGGTACACCTTATTATGTGATTTAAGGCTAAGCTGGTCAAGAAATCAGTGGCTCTGTCTTCCCATTTGTAAAATGAAATTGGCAAACACTCCTCCTACCTGGGAAAAAATTTGCCCTTCCTTACGGAAGTTTTGGGTCCTTTGTCTTCTGTAATACCATGAATTTCCTCTCCCCCTGGGCTATCTACCTCTCACACAACATTTAGATCTTGAAATTCTTCAGGACTCAGTCATAGCTCTTTATATTCTCTTGCCATACTTTCACCTGAGGTGATCTCATCCATTTTTCAGAACTTTGAAAACACCTAAGCCAATGATACCTCAATTTTTATGTTCATTCCAGCGCTTCTCTGAGATCCAGACTTTTTTTTTTTTTTTTTTTTTTGAAACAGAATCTAGTTCTGTCACCCAGGCTGGAGTACAATGGCACAATCTCAGCTCACTGTAACCTCCACCTCCTGGGTTCAAGCTATTCTCCAGATTAATCTATGCAAGACTAGATTATTACATTTCTCCCTAAAGGTAAATAAGGCATTTTCTTCATGCCAAACAAAATTGCTGCCACTAAAGAAGGTTGAGATGAAAGAAGAAATGAAGAATAAATAAAGTGGTAAATTTGTAGGCAGCCCTAAATAAGTATTAACTGTATAAAACAATACATTTAAGAATTTAAAAAGATAGTGAATTAGAACTTATGACAAAAATATCAGTTACCACATTAAATATAAATAAATTAATAATGATAAAAGAATCACCAAGAAAGTTTAACAGTTTAAAATACACATCCACTCAATTACATGATCTCAAAATGCATAATTTTATAAAATAATAAAATTATAAGAAGAACCCAAATGTACAGTCAGTGGCAGTTTGCATATATAAATTCAAGAAAGATACAGAGAAAAAAAGATTAAATAAATATTATAGCACCCAAATGCAAAAATATAAAAATTGGACAATATCCTATGCCATAAAGCAAGTGCAAATAAATAAAAAGGTATATATTTTTAACAACTATTAATAATCAAAATACACCTAGAAAAATCACTATATGTTTGGATATTGTAAAAACACATATCAAAAGGAAATCATGAGAGAAAAAAGAAAGTATACTAAACTGAACGATAATGAAAATACTACATATTAAAATTTTAAAAGTACAGCATATAAAATGTATAGACTTAGAAGCACACATTCAAAAGAAAAATGGCTTAAAAGTAATGATTTAAGCATCTGTCTTGAGAAATTACAAAAAGAACAGCAAAAAGAAGTAGAAAGAAGAAACATTAAAGAAAAAGAACATTGATGAATGATGGTGAAATAAACGATTAAATATAGTAGAGAAGACAAAGCCAAAAATTGAGAGACTAGTAACATTTATATATTTTTTTTTTCAAGAGAATAATGAAGAAGAGAAAATTAACTCAGGAATAAAATAGAGGAGATTCTATAGATATTACGAAGATAATAACTGTATGTAATAATTTTATTTCAGTAAATTGAGAAATTCAGAAGAAACTGTCCAGAAAATTTCTAGAAAACTGTCACTTAAAAATTTGACAAAAGATATAATAAAAAATCTGAGATAAACGTAAAGAAACTGAAACAGCAATATAAAACTTCCTCCAAAATAATGTTTAGGTTCAAATATCTTTACTAACAGGATCAAGGAAAAATTAATATCAATCCTACATATTTCCAGAGAATGATAAAAAAAGATAAACTCTAATACATGGTATCAGACTGGATTTTCTTGATACCAAAAACCACTAAAGAGAGTATGACAAGAGAAACATACAATTCAATCTCATTATGAACATAGACCCCAAAATTCTTAAAAATGTAAACCCAGCAGTTGGTAAAAAGGAGACTTTATCATAAGCAAGTTGGTTTATACTAAAAATTCATGTTAGCTTAACATTAGAAAGGCAATGAAATTGGTCATATTAAGAATAAAATAAAAAATAGATATCACCTCATTGACACATAAGAAGCATTTGATGAGTTTTAAAACCCATTCATAATAAAAGTTAAAAATAAAAACTCGTGGCAAACTAGAACTAGAATGGAGCTTCCTCAATCTGATAAAGGCTAATTACAAATTTAAAAAATCCACTGCAAGCATCTTATCTAATGGTGATATTTTCAAAGCTTTCCTTTGAAGTCAAGGATGTCAAATATCATCACTTCACTTCAATCCTGTACTGAAAGGCCTTGATAGCACTGAAAGGCAAGAAAGAGAAATGAAAGGCATAATGATTAGGAAAGGAAAATTAAGATTGTCATTATTCTCAGTTAACATAATTTCATTTGTAGAAAATCTAACAGAATCTACAGATTAATTAGAAGTATTTTGTAGCAAGGTTGCAGAAAAAAAATCAGTTGTATTTATATGCCAGTATCAAACACTTAGAAAATACATTTTTTAAAGTCACCATTTCATTGGGGAAACTTTAAGGACATCGGTCTAGGCAACGAATTATTGAGTAATACACCAAAAGTACAGGCAACCAAAGGAAAATTGGACAAATGGGATCACATCAAGTTAAAAAGCTTCCACACAGCAAAAGAAAAAATCAACAAAGTGAAGAGACAACCCAGGGGATTAATAACCACAATATAGAAGGAATTCAAACAATTCAATAGGTAAAAGAAAATATAATAATCCAATAAAAATGGACAAAGGATCTGAATAGAAATTTCTCAAAAGAAGACATACACATGGTAAACAAGTATATGAAAAGGTGCTCAATATCATTGATCATCAGAGAATTGCAAATCAAGGCTACAATGAGATATCAACTCATCCCATTTCTCATGACTTTTAGACAATAATGAATGCTGACGAGGATATAGGGAAAAGGAAACCCTCATACACTGCTGGGAATGTAAATTAGTACAGCCACTGTGGAGAAAAGTATGGAGGTTCCTCAGAAATCTGAAAATAGAACTACCAGGGCCAGGCACGGTGGTTCCCATCTGTAATCCCAGCACTTTGGGAGGCTGAGGCAGGAGGATTATTTGAGGTGAGGAGTTCGAGACCAGTTTGGCAAACATGGTAAAACCCTGTCTCTACTAAAAAAAAAAAAAAAAAAAAAAAAAAAAATAGCCGGGTATGGTGGTGCACACCTGTAATCCTAGCTACTCAGGAGGCTGAAGCACGAGAATTGCTTGAACCCAGGAGGCAGAGGTTGCAGTGAGCCAAGATTGCACCACTGCACTACAGCATGGGCAAGACAGAGCAAGATACCACCTTTAAAAAAAAGAACTACCATATGATCCAGTAACCCCACACCTAGCTATATACTCAAAAGAAGGGAAATCAGTAAATCAAAGAAATATGTGCACACCCATGTTTATTGCAGCAGTATTCATGATAGTCAAGATTTGGAAACAATTTCCAATTTCTGTAATAATGACCCAGTGAGAGCCAACACCTAAAATCAGTAATGAACTTATATGCAGAGTATATTAAAACTTCCATAATCAACAATAAAAAGCCTGAAAACTCAATAGAAAAATGGGCCAATGACTCCAACAGGCTCTTCAAAGAAGGTAAAATGCAAATGGACAACAAACGTGAAAAAGTGCTCGAACTTATTTATAAGCAGCAAAATATAAAAAAAAAAAAAAAAGAGAAAATACTACATACTCACCAGATTTAGAGGGGAAAACTAACAATAACATTGGCTAAGAAGTGAAAGATGGGTTCCTCTTTCATGCTGTTGGGATTGTAGATTAGAACAACCACTTTCAGAAACACTTTGGATTATCTAGAAAAGCTGGAAATTGACCCAGAAATTCAAATCCTAGGCTTATACCCTAGAAAACTAAGACATGTGCACCTGGATACCTACAAAAGATTGCTTATAACAACATTGTTCTATTTGGCTTTATATTAAAAATAAATAAAATTGCCATCAATAAGATGAACAAATAAACTGAGGTTTATTTATTAGATGGAATACCATACAATAATGAAAATGCACAATCTATAGCTACACCAACAATGGAAATAATTCCTACAAGCATAATTCATTTAATAAAAACTCAAGAACAGGTTGAACTAAATCACATTATTTAAGATTGCATACTAGGCAGTAAAACTGTAAAAAAAACAAGGAAGGAATTACCATATAAATCTGGATAATACTATTTCCAGGAAGGGGAGAAGGGGATTGTGATCAGGAGGGTGTTCAGTTGCTTCTGAAGTGAGGGGAATTTATATTTCTTGATCTGATTTCATGGTGTTCACTTTATAATGCTTTGTGAAATTGTACAATTATATTTATGCACTTTTCTGTAAGTCTGTTATAATTCACATTAACAATTAAAAGAAAGAAAAGAGTTATTCTCTCACTGCAGAAGGCCATACAGAACAATAAAATCTTTCTTTTTTATGAAATTGTTTTTTGTTGGAGGTTACGAGGTTGTTATTAGCTATAATTTTTTGAACATGTGAGAAGGGAACTTAATGAGAAATGAAAATGAGGCATTTTTGCTTCACTGATGGGCATTCTAAATGATGAAATATACTTTAAGAAATGTATTCATATTTTCAATTAATGCTGTAAAGAGATATTTCAAACTAGGTTAACAATTGCCTTGAAGAATAACTTGTTTTAGTAAAGAAGAATAATGGTCAACTATGCTATCCATTTAAATAAAATAATGGACATTTTGTCTCTGTTTTCTTCCATTCAGTTTCATAATTTCCTAATTAGTGCCATTTGAATTGCTGAAAGTGTATCACCTTGGACCTCCCATCCCTCCACCCCACTTCTCATGTGCACTCTCTCTCAATATTCTTTTGTATTTTGTTTGACTGTTTTATTGAAAAGCCATAAACAAGCAGTATCAGTTTGCTAGGGCCACCATAACAAAATACCACAGACTGGGTGGCTCAAACAACAGAAATTTATTTTCTCATTCTTTTAGAGGCTGGAAGTCCAAGAACAAAGTGTCAGCAGGTTAGACTTCTCCTGAGATCTCTCTTTTTGGCTTGCAGATGGGCCATCCTCTTGCTGTGTCCTCATATCACATTATTTCTGTGCATTCCTCCCTGGTGTCTCCTTCATTTCTTATGAAGATGTCAGTCACACTGGATTAGAGCCCCATCCTTATGAATTCACTTAAGCTTAATTACCTCTTTAAAAGCCCTATCTACAAATATAATCACATTATGGTTTAGGACTCTCGCATGCAATTTGATGGCACACAATTCAGTCCATAACACGAGCTCTTTCATTTTGACAATATTATACCTCACCACTCTTCAGAGTATCCAGTGTGGTACAATAAATGTCAAATTTGGCAACTCTACATTGTTGCTCAGAAAATGACAAATCATAAGACCTATCATCTAATCCTCTCTCCTTTTAATGGTAAAATACAGATAATACATTTAAACAAATTGAGTATATAAAATAGGACATGAAGCTTTTTAGAAGTTCCAATTGAAGATTGTAGATACATTTCAAAAGGACCTGGAGAGGAAACGGGCAATAAATTAGGAGCTGCAGCTCTTCCTAAAGTTATCATAAAGTCCTTTCCTTCTTCCTTTGAAAATACCTCCTGGTAAGTCAACCTGTTCTTCCTTTCTGATAGATACTTTAGATAGTGGATGTAGCCCTTAAAAAGAGAATCTCATTTTCATACAAAGGGAAGAGAACACAAATTTAAAATACAAGAAGGACACTAGGTCCCCACTCACAGCCCACACCAGAGCCTACACTATCTTTATCTCATGCTTCCAGGCACTTCCCACTCACTTAAGCCTTCACAATGCCAAGTTATTGTCCAAAAAATAAATCTATTCATGTCATCCCCTGCTTAAATATTTGAATGTTTCATTGTTTCCAATAGACTCAAGTCTATATTTGATAGCTCAGGATATAAAGCCTTTTATAAGCATACTCCAGCTTACTTTGGCAAATGTATTTCTTGCTACTTCACTCCATGTGTACTCTGATCCAACAGCATAAAACTCCTCAGCAGCCTCCAGGTTCGTCCACTGCCTTGCCTGGAATTCTCTTTCACTGTCTCTGTGCCCAGAACGCTTCTCAGCTTTAAGACACAGCTCAGAGGTTACCATATGAGGTGCCTCCTTACTGCCCAAGCAAGCTTAGTCTTGCTTCACACCACCACAGAACACTGTTCTTACCTCAACTATAGTGCTCATGATGTTATACTGTAATTGTTTATTTATAGCCAAGCCCTGCACTCTAGGCATAGGCAACTTGAACACTGTGTCTTGTATATATTTGCAGCCTCAGTTCTTGGCATATGGTAAGAAATAAAACCATGATAACTCCTACTAAATATGGTTTTAATGTAAAAATTAATGCATTATTTTATTCCATCAATAAATATGCATATAGATATCAAGTATCCCCTACAAAAAATACTCACTGAGGCTGTGGACATACAGCTGTGATTGTCAGATGTATACATGAATCTTACATTCTAAAAGAGAAAGATATCAAACAACTTACTACATGATTAATTATTTCACTGATAACAAGTTTTATAGAGGAGGAAAAAAAATGTGATGTTTTTAAAATATATCATAGGTAGCGTGATTTCATTTAGGGAAGAAATGGCTAAGCAAGGTTTTCTTATGAGTTAACACTAATAAAAAAGAGAGAGAGAGAGACAGAGAGAAAGAGGTGAACCAGGCCATTATACCCAAAATGCAGTTAAGCGTAAATGATATAAATTATTATTATACAGTGTATTTTAGTGTATTTGTTTTTAATAACTTTCTCTTAATTATGGCAAATAATCATGATTTTATTTTACAGTTACTGCAATGATATTAGATTTCTTTTTCTAGTATATTACTTTTAGTAAAAAGAATGATTGATTTAAAGTAATTTAGCGAATTAAAGGAAGATAATAGTATCAGTATCTAGAGACATGGCAAAAAAATTATATGTAAATAACTAGTGCTAAATTCCACACAATGCAGAGGAAAAGGAAAAGTTTCAGATAAATGGAAAAAAAAATGAGTGAATGCCTTACAGAAAGAGCTTGGCATGCAGAGAAAATGAGAGAAGTTCAGCATGAATGAAGCTCTGAGGCAGAAACGGCACATGTTGGAAGATGAGGCAGGGGACATCAGTGGGGAGAATGAAAGCGATAAGAGAAGAATATTTTGAGAAAGTCATACGAAGGAGGTGGATGAACAAACAAGAGAAGACTGAGGAGGAATTAATGGAGAACCAGCTTAGTGTTGCATCATTCCAGCCAAAGGACAAAGTGTTTCAAGAAGGGAATAATCAACTGTGTGCACCAGTGCTGACAAGATGAGAACCCAAAAGCAACAACTGTATTTGACGACATGTAGGTCATGCATGTCCTGAGCCAGAGAAATGATCCTGCCTGAAGTCTCTGATGTATCTTTCTCTGGATTTTGGATGAATTAAAATAAAGAGGGTCTTAGGCAGAAGATAGGCCTTGATCTGTCTCCTGTGTTATGGCCCAATTTTTCAGAAAAAAAAATGTATTTTTCAAATTCGTTTCTCTGAACATGTATTGCATAAAAAGAAATAATTTCTTATTTCACCAATTATTCATGATTTTCTCTGATGACCAGTTACAATTCCTTTACTAGATGTTTGATCCTGGGCAAGTTATTTATCTGTCTGAAATTCCAGTTTCCCTTTCTGCCACATGCAGAAAATTACATTACAGTGCACAGTTTTTATGTTTAAGGATAATGTACAACCAGCTCCTTGCATAAACCAGGCACTGCCAAGTAGCTTGGATTCTCATTCAGCTACAGTAGGACTTTCTCCTCTAACCATTGTGTTTCACTCCCCTTCTTCAAACCATAAGGAGAAAATGAGTCTAAGGTTTTATTCTTGAACATCACATGCTTACCCATGAGGTTACACAACCATTCCCATATAGGATCAGCGTTTGATGACAATGCAGTTTTCTGCATGTCATTGAGTTCCAAAAGTAATCAGTACTCAATAAAATACCTTTAAAAATATATAGACAAGTAGTTGACTTTCCGAAATAGGCAGATCCCTTAAAACAAACTCCATGAAACTCATGAAATTCTATTTCCTGAGATTAACATTCAAGAGATGTTAGGTATGCCATAAACATTGTTTAGGATATTACAGTTATTTTAACTTATTCTTTTTAAGAGTAAATCACATTTACAGAAGCACACTTATAAAGGGCTGGTGAAGACAATACCATGTGCAATAAATAGAATTGTTGTTTTTACTCTTGTCAGTGAACACTTATTAAACACCCACTAGGTACTGGAGCTCATGGAAATGAATGTGAATTAACACATTTCTTCTGCAAAAGGACATTTTTCAGTGACTTGATTTTTTTCTAGTATTTAGGGTAGACAAAACTGACTACATCACATTAGAAGTCAATCTGTTATCAAATTTAAGTTTTTGCAACAGCAAACATTTTTAGATTACAGGAGCATGCACACATACACAGACACACACACATACACAGTAAAAGCATCTGAAATACACTGTATTCTATTACTGTAAATGTATTCCCTGACTGAGACCTGGTATGCCAGCCTGAAGCAAATTATTATAGCCTAGCTATTAACTCCTAAAAATAGGGAGCTATAATGGAAACACTTGGAGACTAAAGAGTGGGCAAAACTACTATCCCCAGAAATGGTGCAGCAATGAGACACATTTGTATAGTTTGCCATGGCATGGTAGGGGTTAGGTGTCACTCATCCCTGCCTTGTAGCACCAACCTGTACTTTTGATTCTTTTTTGATTTTTTTTTTTTTTTTGTCCTTTTACTGTATACTTAAAAGAATTTTTTTTAACAGTCTCATTCTTAGTTTCTTTCTTTTCTCTCCTCTCTGGCAAAATTCTTAGGTCAGATTTGTCTTTTAAGACTGTACCCCTTGTCCCCATCCAAGAAAAGGGTGGGAGCATTTGTTGAAACAGAAGTCATAGGTAAAAATTGCTAAAGTGATCGGAAATGAAAATGCCAGAAGTGTGACCCTTGGCAATTTTGTAGGGCTCTTGTTGAGTGACTATATATGTGAGTGCACATTTTCTAATGCAGCCCACTAGATCCTGACCATTTTCTAGCATGTAAGACTAATTTCTTTGAGCTTATGCTAGGGCAATAATACATTGTCATCTACATTTATGTTGTGAGACAGCTATTTACTATCTTATAATTAGGTGGGCCAGAAAAATGTGTTTGTGTCTCTATTAGACATACCCAAGACTTGAAATAAATCATTTGTAGAGTGACATATTGTTAAGAGAAACTTACAAAAATTAAAATATCCTATTTAGCTTACAGATTTCAAACTATAGGCACAAATAGACAACTGCAAAGTTTATCTGAAATCACAAAGAAAATAAAAATAATTGAATGATGCCACATGTACCTCAATCTTAAATTGAGGTATAATTTTCATACAATAAAATGCACACAGACCTATGTGACAATTTGATGCATTTTGAGCAGTGGATACACTCACTTGTGTAACCCACAAATCTATTATAATAAGGAACATTTCTATCATCCCAGAAACTCCTATCCACTCATTGTGTTCCCCTATCAACCCTCTTTCCACAAGAAGCAACCACTGTTCTGATTTCTCATACCATAGATCAGTTTTGTCTTCTCTAAAATTACACTAAAACGTGGAAATAGACACTTTTGTGATTGACTTCTGTCATTCAGCATAATGGTTTTCAAAGTAATTCATGTGTTTACATGTACAGTAGTTCTTTTATTTCACTGCTGAGTAATATTTCATTGCCTCTATTCAAATGGATTAGGCATTCACTCATCAACGAACATTTGAATTGTTTCTAATTTCAGGTTATTATAAATGAAACTTCTATGAACATTATTGAACGAGTATTTTTCAATGTATGTTTTTATTTTTGTTGGATAAATACCTAGGAGTAGAATTGCTGAATCATAGGGTAGGTAATTGTAACTTTAAAAGATCTGCCAAATGGAGCTCCAAATTAGATGTATCAGTTTTGCACTTCTTCCAACATATGAGGTTTCTGGTTGCTATAAATACATGTCAGTATCAACATATTATTTTTTTCAGCATTTTAAAATTTATCTAAGTATGTACTAATATCTCATTGTGGTTTCAATTCTCATAAGCCTAATGACTAGTGATGTTGAACATGTTTTTATGTGACATTTGTCTCCCTTTGTAAGTACCTGTTCAAGACTTCCGTCCATTTATTAAAAATAGTGTTGTTTGGGGTTTTTTAAACTGATTTATGAAAGTTCTTTACATAATCTGGCATAAGTCCATAATCAGATATATATGCACAAATACTTTCTTCCATTTAGGTTTTTGATGAGCAGAAATTTTTAATATTTATGAGGAATAAATTATCAATTTTTCATTTCAGTTATTGCATTTTTCAGTTCTAGAATTTCCATTTCTTAAAGTTTTTATTTCTCTGTTGGAATTTTCCATCTATCTATTTATCATGTTCATCCTTTCCTTTAAATTCCTACACATAATTTAAATTGTTATTTTAAATTCTTTGCTAATTCCAACATCTTTTGTCTCTGTATCTGTCTATATTATATTTTATTTCCCCCTGGTTACGGATCACCCAATTTCTTGTTTCTATGCCACTCAGTAATATTTTATGTTATGCTAAACATTACAGGCACTATGTTGTTGAGAGTCAGAATTGTTTTGAAATCTTTATTTAAAGCGAACTGAGTGTTATTGTGGCAGGAAATTTATTTAATAGTATATCAACTTGATTGCTAAAAGAGGTCCATATTATTTCTTATTCTAAGTCTAAGGTAGCCCTATTCCCAATATGTAACTTTTAGGAACTAAACTGAATGTCTATTGTGTTTAGCAAAACTTGTCATGACCCCACCTCTTAAGAATGTGCATCCTCTAGAATCTATATTTACTTTCACAGTTCCCTAGCCTCGTTGCCTCTTTTCTTGTACACTTACAGCTTATTTATTTAGCAAAAAACTTAAAAACAATTTCTAGGAAGATTTCATTTTTGCATAATTCCTTTCTCTGTAGTCTTTGGCCTTAAAAATTCCAATCCACCCAACAACCCTGTACTACAATCTCCACCTCCTAAATTCAGCATGACCATCAAGCTCTGTTTGGGATCCACCTTCCTGCTTTGCAAACTGGAAACTGCCTCCAGGCAGAGAAAGTCATGGTGATCACTGAGCTTACTATGTGTGTTTCCTTTCTAAGACCACAGCCCTGTGTTGCTTCTTGTCAAATGTCTAAACAGTTGTCTCATATATTGTGCCCAGTTTGATAGCTGTTTATGGTGAGTGGGCTATCCCAATGTCCGTTACTCTCCATGGCTGCAATAATCTCCCAACATCTGTTATTTATGACGGGTAATATGCATCAGAAACACAAAACATGGGTGCTAGTCAGTAAAAGGCCAAGACACATAAAAGGACCTGAAAGGTTTTGTTTTTGCTTTTTTAATAAATACTCCATTTTAAAAACCTTGCTTCCCCGATTTCAGCAACCCAAAGCATAACAGATTCCTTCTGCATTATGCCCTTCAGCTAAGTGGGGTTTCAAAGATAATATAAGCAACTCTTTAAAAAACCATTAGTACTTAAAAAGAGCCAAATACACGGTATACATTCAGGATAAACAAAAAACAAAAAACTATGAGATGTGATTTTTGGAAATGAGATCTGAGCTATATATGACATTTGATCTCATTTCTTTTTCTTCTTTGTAGTGAGAGCATATTCAAAGTTGAAGGTGGTTTCTGGACTCGACGTTTTATAGTTTAAACTAGAACTATCCCAAGTTTTCCTAAACTGAGCTCAAGCTATTTTGCACCTTGCTTCTGTGTATACTCATGCCCAACCTCTGCCACCCTCACACTTACACACACTCCCATACAGATGCACACAAATGGCTTTGTGAGAGCACAGCCCTCCCTGCCTTTGCAAAGGATGTAGAAAGGCAAAGATCATAACACAGTTTGAAACAGTGCCATTTCCATGATCATTATCCCTTTTTCCACATTCCATCATGACTTAGTGTTAGCTGATTTTTCTGACATAGTATACACTAAACATGCACACGCACACATGAACTGAGAAAAATACAATATTACTGTTTGAAATGTAAACCATTCAAAAATTAGAATAATCTTGGATAAAAAGTAAAGACTCTAGGTACAGAAATGCATTTCTGTTGTTGCTTTTGGAGGGCCAATTCTGCTGCTGTGCCTCCTGACTTTCTTAGTGGTGGCCGTGGAGCTGTGTCGGGAGCAGCAGTGGTTACAGACAGTGTCTAAAGCCTCCTGGACAGAGGACAAAATATAGCCGGATCATGTTGGAGGAGAAAATAGCTAAAATTCAAACACTCTTTTACTAAGAAACCTTCAAAGAGAGAAAAGAACAGACTAAAAAATGAGCTGAAGCAAAAGAGCGGCAGAGGCAGAGCACAAGAAAAAGAGATCAGGAATAAGAAATCCCTTCATCTAGTTTAAAGTCAAAATCCCTTAGTGAAGTAGACCTTTCAGTGTAAAGAAGTGAACTAAACTTATTTGTGTAAATGAGGCAAAGGGGGCAGTATGACGGCCTCCTTACCTTTCACACAGAGTTAGCTCTGTAACAGAAGGCTGATCACCTCCCTTTGAATTGCCAGTTAAACCCTTGTCTTCCCTTTCTCCAGCTGAAGTCTTTGGCTCAGATAGTGGACTAGATATGCATTCCAGTTCTTCTTCCATGATTTGCCCATGGTGCTTTGGGTCCTCTTTTGTGTTGCCTGAGCAAGGTAAATAAAAAGGTTGAATAAGGAAAGGATTAAGAAAGTGAACACCGAGAGAATTGAAATAATCTCTCTCAATCCGCAGAGCAAGAAAGTGGCAGAGATCACATTGTCACAGGGTCCCTCTGTGGTTCGAGGTTGTATTCTTTCCACCGTGCCTTATTCTCCTCCGTCGGGTTCTGAATGTTTTGGAATGGGAGTACAGTTGTGTGGGTGCTTTATGTTTGTACAAATTGGCTTTTCAGACCAAACATTGGCTTATGTTTGTACAAAATCTTTCCAAAACCAAACATGGGCTTATGTTGATACAAATTGTACAAATTGTAGTATATGTCATGAGACAATGTCACATTTGTTATTTGTTGTTAAATAATAACAACCTTTAGACAAAGACTATGAAATTCAATGAAATTAAACATTAAAACCTATCATGATGTTAAAGCATCACAGCATCGTTTCTTTTCAACGAGTGTCCAAAACTGTACAGAGCTTTTATAAAGTTATTAGTGAATGAGATATATTGCTCTGAAACTAACCTCTCTTAGCAGCCATGGAAAGTAAAAATCCCATTATTTATTTTTAAAGCTGAACTTCAATCAAAAAAAATCCAGAAAGATATTATTTATCACTACAGAGATTATGTTGTCTAAAAGGTGCCACTGACCTAGTTTTGCACTGAAGGGACCATAATCATGACACTACTATTCATGGAGCGAGGATCCAGGAGTGGTTTTAAGCCAATATGCACTGTTATGGCAGTACTGATTATTAAAATATTTAAATAGTTTCATTTTGATTGGTAAACATCAGATGTAATAAGCAGTAACATGATTTAGTAACATAAATTCCAGCACATATGGTTTCTCTCAAAACCCTACATACACTGTAATTCCAGAACATTTTTTTCCTTGATCAGGCACTGTGCACAGAGCTGAGGCTCTGCTCCCAAATTCTGCTATTTGTTCTAAATATCAGGACAGGAGAGCCAGCTATGCAACCAAACTGAAGAGAACCTATTCTATGATCTTCCACAAGAAATGCCCATAATCTGCCCAGAAAGAGGAACAGGGACCATGCTCAAGTAGTAAATGAAGAGCCTGCTGAGGCAATTGTCAAATGCAGGTGCTGCACAGTGCTTTGTCCAGGAAAATTTTTAAAGAGCACGGGTCTTTTTAACAACTTATTTCCTGCTGGGTGGTGACTAACCCTGTGAGTCAGAAAAGGTCGGAGGGGGGGGGTGGTTGCCTAAATATCTGCCAAAACACATTTAATAGTTAGAAGAGCAGGTACCCCAGCGAGCTACAGTGAAGCCCTATTTGTTACACTCACCTAAATTTGCCACCCCGTCCCCATGCACTTCTTCCCTATGCTTATCAGTTATCCTAATCCTAGGAACATACCAAGTTTGCTTGTGTCCTGGCACATAAGGCCCCTACCTTACTCAGCTATCACTAACTGTAATTGCACGCTCTTCCCCTTTCTTATTTCCCTGTTATTTTTGTCCCACTTAATATGTTGGCATCTGACAGCCCCACCTCACCTGTTGACACCAGCGTGCTCCTGATTCACACCAGGTGTTCAGCTGTCTCATGCTCCTGGGAAGCAAGGAAGATAAAAGCCCTGGCCCCTGGCTCCATAATCCCAGCAACAACCAATCTTCATGCCCTTCTTGTCCTTCCACTGCTTCCTTCTCATTCTCTCTGGTTCCTGTTTTTTGAATATTGAATTTTGACTATTCCACAGAGATAGTGCATTAGTCTGTGTTCACACTGCTGTAAAGACATACCTGAGACTGGGTAACTTGTATAGAAAAGAGGCCTGGCTGGGCGTGGTGGCTTATGCCTGTAATTCCAACACTTTGGGAGGCTGAGGCAGGTGGATCACTTGAGATCAGGAGTTCAAGAGCAGCCTGGCCAACGTGGTGAAACCCTATCTCTACTAAAAATACAAAAAATTAGCCTGGCGTGGTGGCATGCACCTGTAATTTCAGCTGCTTGAGGTGCTGAGGCAGCAGAATCGCTTGAACCTGGGAGACAGAGGTTGCAATGAGCCAATATTGGGCCACTGTACTCCACCCTAGGTGACAGAGTGAGACTCGGTCAAAAAAAAAAAAAAAAAAAGGAAAGGAAAAGAAAAGAAAAGAGGCTTAGGCTGGGCACAGTGGCTCATGCCTGCAATCCTAGCACTTCAGGAGGCTGAGGCAGGTGGATCACTTGAGGTCAGGAGTTCGAGGCCAGCCTGGGCGACATGGTGAAACCCTATCTCTACTAAAATACAAAACAAAATAAATTAGCTGGGCGTGG
Organism: Theropithecus gelada; assembly: GCF_003255815.1. Classification (NCBI taxonomy): domain Eukaryota; kingdom Metazoa; phylum Chordata; class Mammalia; order Primates; family Cercopithecidae; genus Theropithecus; species Theropithecus gelada. The sequence goes on from NC_037685.1 coordinate 89,925,779, forward strand.
CAGCATGCCCCTGTAGTCCCAGCTACTTGGGAGGCTGGGGCAGGAGAATTGCTTGAATCTGGAGGTGGAGGCTGCAGTGAGCTGAGATTGTGCCACTGCACTTCAACCTGGGCAACAACACGAGACCCCATCTCTTAAAAAAAAAAAAAAGAAAAGCAAGAGAGAAAAGAAAAGAAAAGAGGCTTAATCTGCTCACAGTTCTGCAGGCTGTACAGGCTTCTGCTTCCGGGGAGGTCTCAGGAAACTTACAATCATGGTGGAAGATGAAGGGGAAGCAAGCACATCTTCACATAGCTGGCAGGAGAGAGAACCAAGGAGGAAATGCTACACACTTCTAAACAACCAGATCTCGTGAGAACTCTTTCACTGTCGTCACAAGAACAGCAAGAAGGAAGTCCTCTCCCAAGCTCCAATCACCTCCCACCAGGCCCCTCCTCCAATACTGGGGATCACAATTCAACATGAGATTTGGGTGGGGACACAGAGCCAAACCATATCAGGGAGGAAGTAAAATGGAAAAGGAGGGGCAGAGACTTGAAGAGTGATGAGGGGAGTCATATCTCAGATGGAGAGGCTAATCATGAAGCAGCATCTACAAGTCAGAGAGGACCGCTGTCACCTAAAGGCTGACAAATGAGTGGGAAATGATCACAACAGATGGAAACATGACGCTGACAGGGACATTATTTATCTGGGAACTACATAAACAAAAGATCAGATCACCAATTAGTTACTCCAAGATTACTTCTGGTGTGTTTGCTCTGACAGTTGCCTCTCTAATCTCTATGCTCCTGGTCTTGGATCTGTATCTTTGGCAACAATAAAAGGAGGAATGTTTTCAACTCCATTGATGGAAGCAAGCAGTTTTTGAACTGATTAGAGATCAATGCTGAGAATCCATTCAGTGAAAGCTGCAGTACTCTGGTAATTTGTTGAAGAAACTTTTGTCCCTCACCCAACAGCTGTTTCCAGCCCTTTCTTCTTCAATATCAAAGCCCTAAAGTTCTGAGAATAAAGATGCTAGAATTTTAATACACTTAATTTTCTTTTTTCCTAGAAGCTAGTACTGACCCAAGAGGAAGTCTACTGGAGGGAGTCCAAAGGCATTTTTCTCCCAGATAAAAGATATCTGCTAGAACAAAAGCTTTGTCACTCCCCTACTCCATCCCATCCCAACCTCCAACCTTTCTTCCTATTTTTGACACCTGGTAGCCTGAGGACTGAGGCTTGGAAGCTGCTGAAGCCATCTTTTGACCAGGAAGGCAGAGTGATCACGTACTGTAGATCACAAAGCAGAAAGCCAGAAGGGGCCTGGATCTTGGTGAGCTCTTGATCTGCTAAACTGACCAGGGAAAGGCTACCTATAGACTTCCTATACTTAACATTTTCCTTTCACTTCAGTGCACGTATTTTTCCTGGTATTTCACGACTTGTAGATAAAAGCATCCAAACAAGCTAGTGCACCTTAAAGAACCCTGCACTGACCTGTGGCATGCCAAAGCATCCTATTTCCTTTCATTCTGAGTCGTTAGCTTTTCTGATAGACCATCAACAGGAGATAAAGATTACCCCAGAAGGAACTGCAGAATTTAAAATGATCATAGAAATTTAGAATTGATGGGATTAGACACATGCCTTCTCTTCTTCATCAGTACTCTTTTCTACCAAATTGTTCTTGGGAAGTCATCAAACTTCTGTTCAATTTTCGTTAAGACAGAGAATTCATTATATAATGAAACAGCTCAACTCTCCCCTACCCTTTCTTTATATAATTCACTTTTCCTGCCAGACCATAAAACAACACATACTATGAGAGAAAAAGAAGAATTCAATAACATTAATTATTTCATTAATGCGCATTTTAGAAATGCACTGATCTGTAATGAAACCACTTGAAACTTGGAGAAAGATAATATGTTGAATAATATTATGGTGTTCTTGTATTTTTATAAATTATTAACACATTTTTCAATTGATTTAAAAGTAAAGAAAGTGAATAAGCTTAACATTATCTTGTAAATAACCCAACTAACATTAGTAATGTTATTAGTAAGGCAACCTCACTGCAATCAAATTATTAATTAATGGAATATAATTAGGAGTAAAAGATAAAAAGAAAAAATAATTTATGAAATATAATAAGGCTATGAAGAAATTTTATGATATTTTTATAGCACTCTATATCAAGGAAGAAACCTGCAGGGGAGAAAACTGACTACATATTTTAAAATGTATATAACTAATATATAATATAAAACATAAATATTTATCTAAGTATCTATTCAGAAGTTGGCTTCACTCAGCAATTTATGATCACAGAGAATTTATGCATTTATTTATTTTTTAAATGTCTTCCATTTTAGTTTGACTATTAAAATAATCAGAAGTTCAAAACAAAATTCACTGAAAATTTCCTTGGTTATGAATTTTATTTTGATGTTTGCTCAAAAGCCATTAAAATGTGTTCAGTGATTGATGGGCTGATTTGAAATTCCTTGCATGCTTGTAATGTCATCTTGAAATATTGTATTACTCTAAGATTCCAAAAATTTTTAACAAAACTTAATAGGGCTTATTTCAGTGTTATTCCACCAAAAGTGAGATCGCAAAATTGCAGTATATCTTTAGGCCATAGACGTGAGCCATACTATATGAAAATAGAAAATGAGCTCAAGAATTTTATAGTATAGTCATTGATCTTACAAAAGCATCTGTCTGCTGGAGCAAAGCCGAATCCTGCACACCAAAACAGCCTTATATGTATTTAGTACTCTCTCCATCTTCTAAGACACATGTGCCCATCTCTTAAATCTAAAATAAGAGTGTGTCATTCCACACTACAAAATTATCTCCAAAATACATATTGTGAATTACCTGTTTGGTCAAAGTAAAAGACAAGATAACTTGCATCACATATTTCTTTGATTCTTTGTATTTTACACAAAAATATCCAACTCAATGGGGGAAAAAAGGTAAACCAGTAAACCACATATTCAAGGTCATGTATCATTAATAAAAGAAATCTCCTTTAACAAGTTGTATATGTAGACAAAGGCTTGGAATTCTACCAGTGTCTGATTAAGTGTCACAAAATACATTACCTCATCTGTTTTTCTTTATTTTTTTTAGGATCAACATTTCAAACCTAAAATTTACCATTTGTATCTTCCAATTGCAAAGGACTGACTACCATGCTAAAGTTCTACAAACAATTCAGGTTTTATGATCTCACAGTTCACTTGAATAGAGACGCGCTGATTTGTGACAAATTGTGTTAGGTTAGCTTAGAGTTTCCAAAAGTAACATCTGTGAACTTTCATTTTAACATTATATGTTTTGTTATATTGTCATTTTTAGTATTTTATTTGCTAGTATTCCAAAGAAAGGTAATGTTCTCTGAAAACATAAAATAGAATGCAAGGTGATGTGTGGTATGCATTTTCTAGTTATTTTATTGGTCATGCTATGAAAACAAAGAGCATAATTTTGTGGCTAAATACTGCCCACACCACCTTTGAAAAATGCTACCTCTAGGAACATCACTTTCTTCAGTTGATATCCTTTATATCCTCATCTGAAAGTCAAATGAACATTTTCAGGCAAAATAAATAAGAGCTAGGGTGTGCCAGTGGGTTTATTTTTAATTGGAAAAAGAACTCCTCTTTCTTAAAAGTCAGGTAATGATTTCAATGTGTTTCTAAGCAAGACCTGAATAAAATATTAGACAATCATGCTCAAAAGCTATTAGTGGTTTTCTAATCTAATACAAGGAGCAGTAGTTTGGAAAGTAATTGGGGTTTTCTTTATTTGTAGTTGTAGAACTTGTAGAAAATTTACCAACTATACCATTTTTTTTTTTGAATTTTTCATCAGGCAAAGGACTGAGTTTCAAGATTTTTGTATGTGACTGGGAATAATGTCCCCATGCATTAACTGATAGAATTAAAACACAGAAAAGTGCTACAGAAATAAATACACAGTATTCATAAGATAAAATCTAGACCTGCAGAAAGTGGAGGATAGGCTGTTTTTGTGCATGTGGGTTCCCCTCCCCACTATAAATAGTCTGTTATTCTAAAGTAAGGTCTTATGATCATTTTTAAAAATTGTTATTTCTGGAGCCAAATTCGTAGGCTAGAGTTGAAAAATTTTTGTATTGAATTCATCAAAGTATTGATTGGAATAAAATATGGATCTGCGTTTAACTCTGCCATCACAGATCATATGATCTATGTGTCCACAATATATCGCAAATGCTAGCATAGGAAATTGCTAAGTATGGAGCAATGGATAACTTTTATTTAAAGGAAGAATTGTGTGAGTCTGACAAGAAAGCAAAAATAATTGGATGATGTTGTGTGAGAGAGTAAGCTGGTATGTTTTCTTCCTCTGAACATTTCAACATTAAATGTAGAATTTCCTTGGTTATGGCAGGTGCATGGTGTATTGGGTTCATGTTTTTAGTTGATAACTTTTGACACTTGTGCTAACTTTCAGGATGAAGGAAGAGAATCAGACAAAGCGCCAAAATATATAAAATTCCAACCATCTCACCTTTACAAATAGGTCTCCTCTCCAAAATAAAGCTCTTTCAAGAATAGAAATCCAACTGTGTTCTCCAACTGTAGATTTTGCATGGTAGAAGTTCAGTAAGGGATACTGAGTAGGATTTATATCCATTAGCATACAAAAACTCAATTTAAGAAACATTTGAATGGTGACAAAAGGATTGCCTCCCCACTGCATCTTTAAAAGTGCACTTGGCACAATATTTCTTGTCCTGCTGATAATCATCTTTTCTTCCTGCTGTTTACCCAGTCCCCATTTCTGAAGACTAAGTAACTTTTTAAAAAAGAAAACAGACATGCAATATTAAAATGAATCCTAATGACTTGATCTCGAGACAAAATATAATGACCACCATTTTAAATATCACAAACCAAACCTAAAAAACAAGAACTTGATATATTTTCAATATATAGAGATGTATTTTTTCAACACTAGCAGGATGCATTAAAATATGTTCTCCTTAAGAGATTTCAAATTCATTACCAGACAGTTATGTTTTCACTTTAATTTTAAAAACGGAGCTCACAGTGCTTTATGAATAAAAATGAAAAGTAAATTCCACAGTCAGAAAGTCTAGTGCCTGTGAGCCCTTGTTCCTTGGGACTTGAGATTACACATTGGGCAAACCAGTAGCCTACTGATTCAATCTCAGAGAGTAACAGAGAGGATAAAGTGAAAAAAATAAAATAAAAACACTAAAAACATATCGAGTTCTGGCTACCAAGAGTTTTATTAGCCAGATACAAAAATCAATAGGAAGCCTTTGGGATCTCAATGTAGAGATTTTAAAAGAACCTATAAAGGGAATATTGTTAGTCTTCCTGTTCATCCACTGAAATAAAATAGAGGCTGTAGCTCTCCTCTTCTGGCTAAGAACAGTAAAAGAATCAAGTTTGAGCACAGCAAAGGCTGCTTCACACACCCAACCTCTGAACAATTCTCCACACATCATCATGTAAGCCACACAGTTAAAGATAAGGTTAAGTCTGAACTTCAGACTGGAAGGGGTTTTGGACATCATCTAATTAAATGTCCTGATTTTATAGTTGAGGAGAGTGAATCAACAGTCACTTAGCTAGTTAGTCGTGTAGGCATGACTAGAATTGAAATCTTCTGAATATCCATCAACAGTTTTGGGGCAGGTTCCTCTTTCTACCATATACAACAGGGATGTTGCTTGTGAATCAAAAGTCACTGGTTTTCAAGCATTTTTGAAGATATGGTGAGAAATATATTTCACATCATTCATTATTACCACATACACGAGAAACAAAAATTTCTTGAAACAATACTTACTACATATGATACACCCAGGTTCTCTATTCCTTTCTAGTATATGTTACCGTATTTCTTTTTTAATGGTAATCAAGACCAAATAAAATAATAATTTCACTATTTGCTAAGAGACTATGACTTTTTTTTTTTTTTTTTTTTTTTTTGAGACAGGGTCTTGCTCTGTCACCCAAGCTGGAATCCAATGGCATGATCATAGCTCATTGCAACCTCAAGCTCCTGGGATCAATCGACCCAACAGCCTCAACCTCCCAAGTACCTGGGACTACAGGAGCATACCACCATGCCCAGCTAATTGCTTTCTTTTTTGTTAAGACAAGATCTTGCTCTGTTGACCAAGCTGGTCTCTAACTCCTGGCTTTATGCAGTCCTCCAAAATCACTGGGATTACACGTATGAGCCACTGCACCTGGCTATACATTTTGAAACAATAACTGTAGTCTAATTTTCTTATTTTGTTGTCTTCAAAGAGACATAAAGAACTTTAATTATGACTTCAGGAAATTATGCCAACAACCCAAGAGGCAACAGAACAGCGTATGTGTCCTTCAGACAGAGGAAGACCCTGAGCGAAGGTGACCAGTGCCGATTTTACTTATTATGCATGAATTTCTCATATCAATTCACCCCAAATTGCTTGTTCATATAGCACTCCACCCAGTCAGGAAGAGGATGATCTAGAGAAGAAGTGTTATTTCCACATAACTTCTTCCACCTTCCTGATTTCCATTTCCAATTGTGTTTTGCCGAGTGGTTGGAAAATCGGAATACCTTTCCTGTAATTTCTTTTCACAAGTAAATTGCTTTTCCCACATTTTGCTGGATAATTCCATTTTAATAATCTTTAAATACATGGCCATGTCTTTCTTCTAGTCCAGTGCCCCATTCCGTGGACCATGGGCAATCCATTCTTCTATTCAATACCCCTCTCTAAATAGAAGATAGGAATCCCCGTGGAATACTTACAAGTCTTTTGACTCTTTTGTAGTCACATGCTTCCTCTGTACCCCACCCTACTCCCTATCCCTCCTCCCACACACTCTCATTCTCTCTCTGGTTCTTATTCTATCTGTCCGTCTCACAAACTAACACATACTGGTAGGGATACAGGCCAATCTGGGGATAGGATGTACGAGTTGACTGGGTTCCTTGGGTAATATTGATATGTGTACTACTCCCACTGCTGGACCCCACTATCTGTCATTATCACTGTGCGTACACATATAGGCACCTGCAACCACCACTACCGAGTCTGGGGATCAAGTGATTTTTACATGGCTAGTTCTTTCTGTTGGCTAGTTCTGTGATTCTGTTTGCTTGTTTTCAACCAAATTTCAAGCAAAAGCCTAATACAGACGTGAGAGAGAAGAAGCCCTTCTGGTTTAGGGGAATATTGAATGTACACACTGCCTTTGCTTCTCAGCTGTCTTCTACCTTCTACCACTACAAGGCAGGCTTAACTCCTTGGAGTAGTTTAAAAACCTGAGGTCTCTCCTAGTGCTCTCAGACGTTACCAGAAAAATACAATATTCTGGTCATCTGAAATGAGAATGAAAAGGAAAGAATACAGGGAAGAGAAATAGAGGGAAATAAATTCCTTACAATTTGCGTTAGATAACACCCAAAAGAGTTAAGAACAAAGCTGTGCTGAAGTCTTCGGCAGAGATGTTATGAGCTGTGTTGTTTGCATTCATCCTTGTCTCAGTTTGTTTTTGGTAGCAGCCACACAAGGGATCAAAGGGTGTTCAAAAAGAACACTTTATTATGACAAGTATCACTCACAGTTAAGCCATCTCCACATTCCTGAAGCATGCATAGACCCACAAAAAGTACAAAATAAATAAGTTAAAAGTAAGAAACATACATTGGGCCACAGTCCCCCATGGCAAGCATGGCATCCTTTTCTTTTTAGCTAAAATCATTTTTCAGCCGGTAAGAGAGCAGACTGCTGAGAGACTCTCTGTGGAGGAGTCATGGAGATGGCAGATGATGCCATCCCAGCCCTCTGAATGGTCAGAGAAGAATTCCTCCTTCTTCACATTGTGAGTCAGTGAATCTACATCAGATATAACTGTAAAATAAAAGCCAGATGGTCTCAAAACTTTCCTACTGCTGCCAATGACCCAGAGATGAAGTGTCTTTGCAGGGATCAACCCAGCAATCTTGACTTATAGACACTCTAGACTTAAAGTAGCACAGCCCCATCACCTCTTCCCTATAGTGGGAAGACCTTGTTTAACCCCAGTTGTACAATTCTTTGCAAACAGATAGTTGCAGTGAAAACTGTAGCCCCAGTTGTATGATTCTTCGCAAACGGATAGTTGCAGTGAAAACTCTATATGCCTAACTGCAGACAGAAAGGTTTCTTGAAAATGTTTTTGTGTCTCTCGTATGCCTTTAGTTAAATGTGGATGGAAATGTTTGAGGCAACTTCCAAAGTCCGACCATTAACAGGATGGGTTTTTCTTGTTGAACATGGAGTGGAAGGTTAAGCAATGAGAAATTTGGCAAGTCTTCTTGGCCAGTGGCCTCCAGCAATGTGTTTCAGAAGGCCTTTACTTATCTGTTCTCTGCTTTCAGACTCACTATTTGTTTGAGGGTGATGAGGCACAATTGTGACAGGTTCGATAAGGTTTCTGTCTGCACATTCCTCAAACTCAGCTGAGGTTAAAATAACAGAAACAATAATGTCTGTCAATCTGAGATGCTGTAAATAAGTGACACAGAGGAGCTGTGCCCGGATGGCAGGGATTTAATTTAGAACTAGGAGCACTTGGAGAAACGTTGAATAGTGTCCCAGAATCATGAACGGTTTTCTCCAGAATGATCCGGCAAAGTAACTTGTTCTCTTGACCGTGGCTGCTTTGGTCCCCACACCCAGCAAAGTAAGTACTTTGGATCTGTTACAACGGCAAATTGGCACATGCCACACACCTTTACAGACTTAAATATCAGAATAACTTCCATGCAAACAGCTACATTTGAAAGCCAAAGCTTTTATGCAAACAATTCAGAATGTGAGCGCTTGGTGTGGCAAACATAATGCAATCATTTCATTTGAGAAAAGCAATGTAATTCCCCCCCTTTAAAATGTATACTTTATGCATAGACAGTTCACATGAATGTTTGTGAAAGGCCTGGTTCCTGAGCAATACTTCCTGAAGAGTAGACAATTGGTGTTTCATTGCTTTGTGGCATTTGAAGCTAAATCAAAACTCCCAGGTTGAGCAATGGTTTCTGTTCGATGTAGTGCAAAAGCACAGATGCAGAAGATAACGACTGCTTAGAAATTGCCCTTGTGCTCCAGTGGGACAACTTCATTTCCGGTAGGTCTGATTCAGCGTTATGTAGAACTTGAAGACATATATTTGTTCAAGGAACACTTAGAGTTTGTCTTGGTTATTTAGTTGTCATATAATCAGCTGTGGGATGGACTTCTTTTTGTTTGTTTGTTTTGTTTTTTGGGTTTTTTTTGGTTTGTTTTTCTGTTTTTGAGACGGAGTCTCACTCTTTTCGCCCAGGCAGGAGTGCAATGGCAACGATCTCGGCTCACTGCAACCTCTGCCTCCCGGATTCAAGTGATTCTCCCGCCTCGGCCTCCTGAGTAGCTGGGATTACAGGCACACACCACCACACCCAGCTAATTTTTTATTTTTAGTAGAGGACAGGCTTTCACCATGTTGGCCAGGTTTGTCTTGAATTCCTGACCTCAGGTGATCCGTCTGCCTCCGCCTCGGAAATTACTGGAATTAGAGGCATGAGCCACCGTGCCTGGCCGGGATGGACTTCTTTTAGATGGAATATAGCTCAGAGGCGCTGACCCAATTTGCCTAAAAAGTGACTCTGGAAGTTTCAACTAAAGAATTCTCAATGTTTTTGCTCAATATTTGATGTATGTAAGGAATTCCATGAATCACTTTCATAAAAGTAACCTTTAAAACCATAGAGAAAATTTGGTTTACTGAGATTAGTTTTAAGAAGAACACAGCATTTGTTAGAAAAACTAATTTGAGAAATAACTTAGATACAATGAAGGCATGCTTAGGGTAATGAGAGATGAAAAAGTTCAGGAGGGGAATTTAAGATAATACTGGAGGAGGAAAGGAGGTAGACTAAGAAAAAAGGAAAAAGAAAGAATATAGATAGCACAGAGAAAAGAGAAAGATGATGGATTCTATACACAGCAATGAATGACCACATCATTTTAAAGTAAATTTGACATAAATCATGAAAGGTTTGGTATGAGTGGTTTTTCTTGTTGAAACCACTTCAGAAGCTGAATTCTGCATGTCATTCCTATTTTGAGAAAAATGTAAGGGCTACATGTGGACTAAAATAGCTGATATATAATCAAAGATTTGATATATGATTTGTTGACTTAATGCTCAGAGCCGTTAGAAATATTTTACTGTACTTGGAATCCCAGAAAATAAGAGATCACGTCTTAAACAAAAATAAATAAATAAAGAGTTCAACATAAAAAATTTACTCCAATAAAAATTGAAAATAAATCAAGGGAATATTTTCTAATAATTGTACAGAGAAAGAATATTTAGCAAAACAAAGTAAAAGGAAATAATTGTTTTTTTCTTTCACTTTATTTTGCTAAATATTTGAATACATAAGTATCAATCAGCTGTTTGAAATATATGAATATCAGAAAATATTTTTAAAATTTAAAAAGTAGAAAAATTAATTGGCCAACATTGCTGTGACATAACAAACAGCAAAAAGTACTCTATAAACAGGTTTATGAGCTGGAACCCATCATCCTCAGCAAACTAATACAGGAACAGAAAACCAAACACTGTATGTTCTTACTCATGAGTGGGAGCTGAACAGTGAGAACACATGGACACAGGGAGGGGAACATCACACACTGGGGCCTGTCGGGGTGGGGCTGGGGGAAGAGAGAGCATCTGGACAAATAGCTAATGCATGTGGGGCTTAACACCTAGGTAACAGGTTGATAGGTGCAGCAAACCACTATGGCACATGTTTACCTATGTAACAAACCTGCACGTTCTACACATGTATCCTGGGACTTAAAGTAAAATTAAAAATTAAAAAAGGCTTATGAAATCAATGTGGTCAATGCTAACACTCTGAGAAATATAAGCAAAAAAACATCAATCCTGAGAAACATAAAAACAAAAATAGCAGTACCTAATGAATACGTGCATGCTGACATACTCAATGCTCACAAGGGTGTGATGGGATGAGCACACTCATAAACTGCTTTTTTTTTTTTTTTTTAAGTTCCTGAATACAAGTGCAAGACCATGTAGGTTTGGTACATAGGTATACGTGTGCCATAGTGGTTTGCTGCACCTATCAACCCGTCATCTAGGTTTTAAGCCCCGCAGGCATTCGCTATTTGTCCTAATGCTCTTCCTCCCCTCGGTCCCCACCCCTCAACTGGCCCCGGTGTGTGTTGTTCCCCTCCCTGTGTCTATGCATTCTCTTGTTGAAATGCCACTTATGAGTGAGAACATGCAGTGTTTGGTTTTGTGTTCCAGTGTTACATAAACCACTTTTAATAAGGTTACAAATTTGTGTAGTTTTTCTCGAAGGCATATACATACACCACTTTTCAGGAATTCTGCTTCTGTGAATCTATCCCACTGAAATTATTAGAAATAAGCATAAATTATTCTGTGTAAATATGACAATTATTATATTATTATTATAAAATTCTGAAATTAGCCTTAATGTCCAAAGATGGTTAAATAATGATGCTGTATGCTAATGATGGAACATTTTGCAGCCATTGAAATGCCGTTTTAAAAGCATGCATTTGAATATGCCCATTAGGCACTTTTTATTAGGAGAAAAAAAGTGAAAAACTAAATTGTATGTATATTAGAATTCCTATTTTTTCCTCTCTCCACATATTTAGACAGAGGGAATAGACAATAGATACATAAGGCTGGTGAAAAATACAGGAATATATATATATATATATATATATATATATATATATAATGGTTATATGTGAATTTTTAGAGTAAGATTTTCATTTACTTCTTAATACTTTCCCGTATTTTTCAAATTTTCAAAATAAATAATTATTACTTTTGTGATGTTTACTTTTGATCATTCTTTACCCATCACAAAACAATATCCTCTTGAAGTATTGAACAAGTAAAACACTCTGAAATAAAGAGATGCTTAAGTTGAGATGGACCTAAAGAATAAAGCCTATTTGATTTTCTGCAGTGTGAGAAGTGGGCTGAAGATCGCTAGTAGATATGGTGTTGCCTAAGGGTAGAGACTTCTCAAAGTTACACTTCACTATCAAGCATGGAAATGGTCTGTCAAGTATGCATAGTTCGTATAAGTTCACCTTCTTTGGCTATATACACATAACGTGTTTAAATGAGGTGACGCAATGTGGATTAAAATAAAATGATATGGGAACCTCTTTGCAAATTCCAAGTTCATTTACACTTATCATACATTTGCAGCCTAGTCAACCTTAATTGATGGGAACTCTATCATCACAGAATGTGCATGTGACGTTCGGGAGCCCTAACAGCCTGAGTTGTGTAGATAGAAAGTATCAAGCTACCGGCCTTGTCAAAAACCCCAGGAAGGATAAGCTGAGCTCATAATTGTTGGTGCCATCATCAGTCCCAGCTGAACCAAGAGAATCAAGTCTTTCAGCCTCTGAAATGATCAAACTGAGACTCAATCTATCCCACCTCTGTTATCATCTCCCATTTCCATCAAATTTCTCAGGATTTTGGACTATCAGGTATTTCTTCTTTTTTGTATGTTAAACTCTAACCTCTTACTCTTTAGTAGTTCCTTCCCATCCACAAGTAAATGGGCTAAATTTCTCTCCCATGCAATAAATATACATACACAAAAAAAGCGGAAAATCCTTTATTGACCTCACATGACTTCTAGTGACCACTGATCTCTTTCCTCCCTTCAAAACAAAACATTTCAAAAGACTGTTCTACAGTTTCTATCTATATTTTATGTTCTCACAATCACTCTCAATCCAATTACCTTCATGTAATTAAATTCAAGAGTGTGTGTGTGTGTGTGTGTGTGTGTGTGTGTGTGTGTGCGCCTTGCTGTGTGTCTTCTTGATATTTACCCTTGATGCTACTCTCCTATCTTTCCCCTATTTTTCAAACACTCCCTTCCTTTAGCTTCTTTGATTTTGAACTAGGTTCAATGAGTTGGACAATTCCTACTCTGTCTCCTTGGTATAGTCAAACTTCGCCACCAAAACATTAAATGTTGGGTTGGGATCTTTGCTTTTAAAATATAAAATCACTTTAGGTGATTTCACTCATGCTGATGGTTTTCATTATTACCCTACAAGCTTTTACCAAATTTTATCCTAAGCTCCAGTCATTTTTCTGACTGCCTGTTTAACACCACCACCAGGATATTTAAAAGAGGCTTCAGAACATTAAATTCAAAATCTGCCACAGTCTACTCCATCACTACTACCCATCACTTTATTCTCATGTTTTGCCTTTCATTGAATGGATATCTCACTTCATTAAGTAGCACATGCCACATATTTTAGCATCATCTGTAACACCTCTTCCTTGCACCCTGAACCAACTTAATACCAAACCTGGCTCATGTTTGCCTCCTAAAATACATCTCCTATTTTTTCCCTCTACTGTATCTTGACTGGTGTCCCTGCTTTTATTCTTGCCTCCCTCAAATCTGCTCTCTATGTTGCAGCCAGAATGATATTTTTTAAAACACAAGGTTGAGTATATCATTGTTTGCTAAAAACCCTGAAAGGAGTTTTCAATGGTTTGTGGGGCTTCGTTTATGTGTTTTAAAAAGTCATTACCATTCACGGCCCTTGCCCATCTCTCCATTATCTCTCTCACTGTACTCCTTTCACTCTCTGCATGTCAGGCATGTTTACCTTTTTTCACGTCTCAAAGCATGCTCCATCCTTCCAGAGTATGTGCTGTTTCTCCCACTAACTGAAATGCTCTTCACTCAGATACCCTGTTGGTTTTATTTAACCCTTCATCAACACTTTTTTAATCTTAAATAATACTTTACTTTTCTCAACTAAATCTCCCCCAGCCTAGACATAACAACATAGATATAGCAGCGTATCTCCCTGCTATGCACCCTCATAATAGTCTTTTTCACTGTTGTAATTGTAAATTGTAGTTTCAACCCCTTTGCTGTCTAAACCATATTGCGAATCAATGAATGAATGAATGAATGACCAATTAATATGTACTAGGTTCTGAGGTGGCAAAAGCAATTTTAAGATAAATAAATCCTGGTTCCTGTTCTCCTATCTGGTGGGAAAGAAACTTACACAAATAATTAAATGCATAATGCAGTGTGATAACTATTGTAGTAAAGAAATGTACCATACAAGTTTTTGGAGAGGAAAATCCAATTAATTCTAAATGGAAGGGACAGGGCATGCAGGCTTCAAAGCAAAGCTGACACTTGTGCTGGACTTTGAAGAAAAATCTAAAGTTAGTGAGGTAAAGACTTTGGGGAAAAAGATATCCTAGGCATAAAGAACAGCATGAGCAAAGTCAAGAAGGTGTTGGCACACATGTCAGGTACAAGGAACTTGGAATGAATGCTTCTTTGTGTCTAGAACAGGTGGTGTATGGAGGAGAGTAGCCCAAGATTAGAAAAAGAGGTAGCTGTCTAGAATTGCCACAGCTGTGAATTACTATGCAAAGATCTTGAGACTACACTTTTTCTGAACACAGTGGGATCTTCTCTCTCTTTCTCTCAGGTGGCATGATTTTTGCAAAATATAGTAGGTGGCAAAGTGGTGGAGAGGAATGACAATATGAGAGGCAGAAAGTCCCATAGACACCTATTACAATGATCTAATGAAGCCATAATTAGAGCATAGCAATGGGGATAGAGAGAAAATTTGGGGATTTTTATCTTCTTTTTTAACTTTTAGGTTCAGGGGTACATGTGCAGGTTTGTTATATAGATAAATTTGTGCCACATGTGTTTGTTGTACAGATTATTTCGTCACCAGGTACTAAGCTTAGTACTCAATAGTTATTTTTTTCTGATCCCCTCCCTCCTCCCACCCTCCATCCTCAAGTATGCCCCAGTGTCTTTTGTTCCCCTCTTTGTATCCATGTGTTCTCATCATTTAGCTCCCACTTATAAGTGAGAACATGCGGTATTTGGTTTTCTGTTCCTGCCCTGTTTACTAAGGATGATGGCCTCCAGCTTCATCCATGTGCCTGCAAAGGACATGATCCCATTCTTTTTTATGACTGTATAATATTCCATAATGTATATCTACCACTTTTTTTAAATCCAGTCTATCACCGATGGGCATTTAGGTTGATTCCATGTCTTTGCTATTGTAAGTAGTGATACAGTAGACCTACCTATGCATGTGTCTTTATGATAGAACAATTTATATACCTCTGGGTATATACCCAATAATGGAATGACTGGATGGATTGGTAGTTCTGCTTTCAGCTCTTTGAGAAATCACCACACTACTTTCCACAATGGTTGAACTAATTTACACTCCCACCAACAGTGCATAAGTGTTTTCTGTTCTCCACAATCTCGCATCTGTTATGTTTGAACTTTTTAATAACTGCCATCTCAAACTCACTGGTATGAGATGGTATCTCATTGTAGTTTTGATTTGCATTTCAGAGAGAGAATTTTGAAGATAAAATACGTATAACCTGGTGGCCAACTGGAATGTGAACCAGGGAAGTAGTGAAAGAATGCAAGAATCAAGCTTGGGTAACTGACTGGCATTTACTGAGACAGGGTACACAGTAGTAGGACAATGTGTGGTGGAGAGAACAGTCACATTTTTCTGCTCCTGAACAGTGCATGATCTAGTAAAGAAAGATATACCATCAGCAGTCACCTATACCATGATATTAATATGCAGGAAAACCTTTTCTTACCAGCTGAAGTAAGATAGCATCTTAAGGAGAGCCAATCATTTGTTTAGGAAGTGTTTTGATAAACCTGCTCAGAATCAGGGCTGACAACTAGGATTTCAAGACCTGGGGTCTAGCTATATGCACAGGAATGCAGAAGGAAATAGAGACACTGTTGGGAGTTGGGGAAAGACTGAAAGAGGGAGTAACTGGCAGCAGAAAGGGGATATCCAGAGGATATTTGGGGGTGAAATGTTTGTGTTATGTGTAGTATAGAATTCTTCATTTGGATTCTACTATGCTTTTTCAATAAATTCCACATTTCACACTGACATTTTGTGGAGCATGTTTTATTTTGGGAGAATGCAAAATAAGTGCCCAGGGTTGTTTCATGCTTGATGGAGAAATCAGAGGAGAACCGTATCTGGGTTTCAATGTAATTTAAAAGCCCTATAAAGAAAATGTAAAGAAATACATAGACGCATAGAAGCTTAGACAGATAAAGCTCCTGTCTGAGATTTCCTGAAATAGAGAACTTTCCCTGGCAAGGAAAAACAAAAAAGCATATGCAAAGGCATAAAGATATACAATGGTAAGTGTTCTGGGATAATCAGTGTGATGAAGGGCGGGAGAGGGAGGGGAATAGTAAGAAGTAGCTGAAGCAATGAATTCAGACCAAAATTTTCTATTCAATTAGGGAGTATATATTCGATTTTTTTCCCAGTAGTACTTGAGAGTGAATTTATACTGTCTACTTGCTTTCTAACTATTTTAATATTTTACCATGAATACCTACCAAAAGCCCTGAGATAAAACAATGGCTACATATGAGGCAAAGGGAAGTTGAGCAGGTCCTTATCACACTATTGTGGAAAAGAAAAAAGGGTTGAACACGCAAAATCTCTTAGATATAACACTAAATAAACTTTTTAAATAATGTCAGAAAGAAACATTATATACATGGAATCATCATACTCTCCTGGCATATAACTCAGTCATTGACTGATTACTTCCTACAGGATTTCCAGGATGAAAAGCATGTTCTTGCTAAAAGTCAATGCTTAATAATTAAAGCAAAGGCTCTGTCTCTTCGTTGAGGAAGAATTTGTAAAATTTGTAGTAAGACTATTCGTTAATGCTGATTTCTTCTCCCTACACTAAGAATTGAAGCTAACACTGTTGCATGCTTAATATGACTTTCTTCTCAGGACCAAAGCACGATCTCCTTCATGTTATGGGGTAGATGAGCAATTACGCATGACTAATTCTGTAAAACTCACATCAAAGATATAAAGATTAGTCTCATTACGTTTCCATTATTCTTTAATAATTATTAAAACAAAGAACTACCTACTGTAGATGGCTGAATGGACCTTGTGTTTTCTTCCTCTGCATTTGTAATGAATTGAATAGATTTTATATTTTCAACAAATCAATTGCCTATTTCCTAATTTACATTATTGTTCACTTGGAAAAGATGAAACATTTTACTCTTCAAGGCAAGGTGTACATTGAATGAGTACGGGATTTTTATGCAAAGTATTCATTGACACTAGTGAAACAGAAACATATCACTTTTTATCAAAGCCAAATTAGCTAAAAGATTCATTGTTATTTTTTTCTCTCATTCTAATTTGAAAGCCCAAGATAATCAGTACACCTACTGTTCTTTCCGCATGCATAACACATTTAAGGGAAAAGCATTACTCTCTCCACAATTCTACCCCCAACAAAGAAAAAAAGAAAAAAAGAAAAAAGACCGGGCGCGTTGGCTCATGCCTGTAATCCCAGCCCTTTGGGAGGCCGAGATGGGCGGATCACGAGGTCAGCAGATTGAGACCATCCTGGCTAACACGGTGAAACCCCGTCTCTACTAAAAATACAAAAAATTATCCGGGCATGGTGGAGGGCGCCTATAGTCCCAGCTCCTCAGAAGGCTGAGGCAGGAGAATGGCGTAAACTCAGAAGGCGGAGCTTGCAGTGAGCCGAGGTCGCGCCATTGCACTCCTGCCTGGGCGCAAAAAGAGTGAGACTCCGTCTCAAAAAACAAAAAGAAAGAAAGAAAGAAAAAACAAAGAAAAACAAACAAACAAAAACTCTCTTTTTCAAGACATCAAAGAAAATATCGTTTTTTATATCTTTTCTACGGCCTGTTGTTTATACAGCATTTTGGCAGCTGCAACACGTTGAATCCAGAGCCATCAAAAATCCTCGGTGAAAATGACTAGTGACTATGTAGGAGGGTTTCTCACACATTTCATCTTGACCTTCTCTGGTTCACACTAAGATAAGACAGCCTTTAGAACCATTTTATTAACATTAGGTAACCATGGGAGGGAAAATCTCATTCAGAAAGAATTAACCACACCACCCCTCTGGGAAATCGCTTAGTAAACCTGCAGACTGGGCTAGTCAGGGGTTGTTAAGTGTCTGTAGCCTTGTTTAAATCCCAAATACACTGAAAACAAACCACACCTTCCACTGTTCACCTTACTGCTATAATGAGACTAGCTAGCCCAAATACCTAAGAAAAATGTAGCACTCACGGCCCTCACCAACTGTCAATTTACCTCACCATTAGAGCCAGGCCACAGGAAAGACCACATTAAAAACTAATCATAAAACCTTCCTGAATGATGATAAGTTATCCCTGCTATTATTTTTAAATTTTTCTTTATAGACTTATTTTCATTGCTCTGTCAGGATTTATGATTTCCAAGTGTAAAACACTAGCCCTGGTTCACAGTCAGGTTGCATTAGTTCAGCAGGTCTATCCAAACACAAATCTAGAAGATGTTTTGATGCAGAGAGCCCTATTTCTCAGTAGTAATGTCAGTTCTCATTCCGTATATAATAAAGTGTATGGCAAGACCTTTTTAAGTCAGTAACCATTTTGACATAACCTGGTATCAGGATAAACAGCTGTTGCAAATAAGTGATTCTTAAGAAAAAAAAAATGTAATCAATCACCACTGAGTAAGAAAAAAAGAATTATAATATTTAAAAAGTTTAGCAGATGCAATATTGCTCTGTATTTGTGGGTAGTTGGTTAACTATTCTCTTCCCACAAATTAGCAAAGCTCTGAGCATAATCATTCATGTTCTAATGGTTAAAGCTGCTTCATATTCTCCTCCTACAACTTTCTGTAGTAATTGTTTTCAGTCATCCATAAAGCAGTGAAAATAACATATATTTTATTCATGATACCAAAAGCAAAATTGTGGAAAAAAAGGTAAAAACAGAGCTACATATAAAAGATTTCAACTTCTGAAACACAGTATCGGTTTTTAAAAGAAAAAAAAAAAAAAAAAAAAAACACAAAAATAAAAAAGATTTAAACTTCCAAAAAAAAAATTGGTTTTTAAAAAAAAAAAAAAAAAAAAAAAAAAAACTTTATTTGCTAATACCTTTAACCTTACATGTCCCCAAACATGCTTAAATAAAAGTAGGAAAAGACAGCTTAGCCACAAAACGCTGGTAGGAAAAGGATCCCACAAAAGAAGTAGAGGACTGAATGAGGATGAAAAGAGAGAACCGGGAAACCTCACAAGTTGTCTTCATAAAAACAACTGTGTTAATCTTCAATAAACACCAGCATTTCCAATTATTTTTAAATGCTTGTAGTATAAAATTAACAATTATATCATAAAAACACTATTATGCAATAAATTCTTCCAAACGTATTTTGTTTTACAAATAGAAACATACTTTTTCTGGCACAAAACTTTTCATTCATACTCAAGTGACAGCCACACCTACTGGGACAGCCTCCTATTTATTCAAGAAGTACTTCTGAGAGCCCACTGGGTGCCAGAATCTGTGACGATGTTCCTATCAAAAGAAACATAAATAGCTACCTTTAGTGTATTTTTAGTAAGGTTATGTTAGGCATATTTGATTCTTAAAAAGAATCCCAAATGTATTAATGTGATATATAATAGAAACAACATTTCCTGAGATGAGCATGTAATGTGTGGATATATTCACTGTGAATGTGAACAAGAGGCCCCAGAAGCCCAGATAAATAGCAACCTGGCACCAAGAATCAACAGCCTGATAAAAAAGAATGAGATCATGTCCTTTGCGGGGACATGGATGAGGCTGGAGACCATTATCCTTAGCAATATAACACAGGAACAGAAAACCAAATACCACATGTTCTCACTTGTAAGTGGAAGCTAAATGATGAGAACACATGGACACAAAGAGGGGAACAACAAACATTGGGGCCTTTTGGAGGGTAGCGGGTGGGACGAGGGAGAGGATCAGGAAAAACAACTAATGGGTACTAGGCTTAATGACAATGAAAAAATCTGTACAACAAACCCCCATGACACAAGTTTACCTATGTAACAAATCTGCATTTGTGTCCCTGAACTTAAAATAAAAGTTAAGAAAAGAATAAAGTACTTAAGAATAAATTTAGCCAAGGGAGTGAAAGATCTATACACTGAAACTATAAAACACTGATAAAATAAATTGAAGAAGACATAAATCAATGGAAAGATAGCCTGTGTTCATGTATTGGAAGAATTAATATTGTTAAGATGTTCATACTATTCAAAGCAATTTACAAATTCAATCAATCCCTATCAAAATTCCAATGCCATTTTTCAGAGAAATAGAAAAGAAATCCTAAAACTCATATGGAACCACAAAAGACCTGCAATAGCCAAAGCAATTTCAAGAAAGAAGAATAAATCTGGAAACATCATACTTCCTGACTTTAAGCTATATTACAAAGCTATAGTAATCAAAACAATATTGTGCTGGCATAAAAACAGACACATATATCAATAGAATAGAGGGTCCTGAAATAAACCCACACATACACAGTCGACTAATATTTGACAAGAATGCCTAGAATACAAAATTGGCAAAGGATAGTCTCTTTAATAAATGATGTTGGGAAAGCTGGATATCTACATATTCTAAGGGTCTTTATAAGATTTTTGAAGACTATGAATTTTGAAAATTAAATGAATAATATTTGTGCTTAAGAAAAACAATCAACAGGCTAAACAGATCATAAGAGACACAAGACAGCACAACCAGAAAGTGAAATTTTCTTCTCAAGAAGCAACATCATGCTGAACAGAAACAGAGCAAACTATTTTTATAAACGTGAAGATACCATCATACTCTATTACAGATAGCATTATAATTATGGATTTTTAAAAATGTTTAGGCTTTTACTCCTTTGCTTGTTCTGACAAAATTCTAATACTAGAAAGCTAAGTCAAAGACAAATCAGTTGAAAACCACTGCAGTTGCTGAGTAAGGTATTTGCATTTCTTCAGTAACCACTCATAACTCTTACAAATAATCTCAATGAGTGTGACTAAAATCTGGAGATGTCTGACGCTCCTCAGCCGTCTGACCACTCCATCTTTACACCCCATTCAAACTTCTCTTATACCACATAACACTTTATTGTACTTCTTTATAAATCTATCTCATTTGCCATGACATATCATCTGGAGGGGAAGGATCTTGTTTTATGTAATTTGGTATCCATTACCTATGGCACTTATTGAATGTCTTAAATAATAAGTAATAAATTTATATTTGAGTTTTAAGTAATCAGAGCCAGAAAAGGAAATAAAATCAAGAGTATTACCAATATTTTGTTTTAGAAAAATTAGGGTTTGATTTTTAAATGTGATATTTATTATTAGTATTGCTATGATTCTTTTGCTAAAACTGCAAAGCCTATACCTTTAAATTCTGCCTATATAATTAGCTCTCAGCATGACACAGAACAAGCCACTCAACCTCTCTATTACTTAGTAGTAAAAATTTTTTAAATTTACCTTACAGGAAGGGTGGGAGAAACCAGCTATGAAATAAATTATAATATAAAAGTACTATATAAAGATTAATGGAGAGGACTATGACTTATAAAAATGATTATAATGAAATAAAATAACGCTGGATTCAATAGCAACCTATATCAGAAACAAAGGGGCTACAGAAACAACTTTGAAGTTATCTCAGTTACTATTTATCCCAACAGCAGTTTATTCAGATCACAGTTGATGTTTATTCTTTAGTCCCTGAATATATTTCTGAAATGACTTATCTTATATGCATTATGTTGTAATAATGAATATATCATTTAATTTATAAAGGTTATTATTCATTTTTAAATATACAACTCTGGTACAAGATCATGATTTTTATAAGCTAAAAAAGAGATATTAAAGAGAGAGATATTTGGAGAGCTAAAAAAGTCCAAGGGTCTATGGGTCGCAAAGTTTCCTTTGACTCAAGACCCCTTTTGACCCCATCCTTTTATTTTAAAAAATATCACTTACATAAAAGTAGTAAAAAAAAAAAAAAAAAAAAAAAAAAAAAACCTACAGTGAATACCACATACCCTTCAGCTATATTCACCAATTGTTAACATTTTGCCATATATGCAATATGTCTAAACACACACACATACACAAAGACACATACTTTTTTTTTTTGCTGAACTGCTTGTAACTAAGCTGCACATAATAAAATATTCACCTCTAACTATTAAACAACACAGCCTATATGTCCTAAGATGTAGGAAATCAGGCCATTGTTCTACATAGCCACACCATCGTGATCACACTCAAGAAATAAAACATTGGTATAACAATATTAGCTAATCCAGTGTTTCTCAAATTATCTATGGAGGAGACTCAGTATTTGTCATCTCCGATCAACTGAGAAACAATACTTTTGTAAAATAAAATAAAAATGAATTACTAAGAAAATGAGAAGGCACCTCCATGCCACAACAATGTCAAGTTACTATAGAAATTTCTACTTGTTTACTCTTAATTTCTGTACTTAACTCCTTGTTGATCAATAAAAACCATTTTAAAAAAATCTAAAAGCCAACTGGCACTGTCTTAAAGGTCATACTTGTAATAGCACTATTTTGACACTGAGTAAATATTCAAGCGACACCAAATACCCCATCAATTACATTTTTAATGTGACCCAAGCAAGAATTACGCCTCTTTATTCTCTTACAATCTAAGAAAGTGATTCTTCTTCTCTTTCCCTCTCTCTCTCTCTTTGATATTTATAACATTGACCCTTTGAAGATTCCAGGTTAGTTGATTTGTAGAATGCCCCAACAGACGATTTTGTTTGGTGTCACTTCATGATCAATTTTACTTTAAACACCTCAGACCAGAATACTGGAATAGGTGTTTCTTCGCCCCTGCTGCTGCATGACATTAGACGGCAAATGATGTTAGTTTGTTCTATTATTAGTAATGCTAACACAGTATCTGTCAGATTTCATTATGTATATAGCCGTTTCCTTTTGTAATTCATAAATAATCTGTTTGCTGACATGTTGACATGGTGTAAATATCTCATTCCCCAGCAACATTTCATGCAATGCTTTTAGTATCTATTTATGCATTTTGCCCAAAATAGTTATTATATTTTAGGTAAAAAAATGATTATTTCTAACTCGTTTTCAAACAAAGTATTAGCTGGCATTCTTCTGTAAAGAAGAGTTCTCCTTTGCCCCTCCATCTCTTTATTTTGGGGGAAGTTAGCTCAGTTGACTCATGTATTATGTTATTCCTTTTTATTTAATATTTCTAATTCATTATCCTCATAATCTATTTTGAAGTTCAAAGTGTTTGAAATTTGGCCAGTGATAATTTCTTCAGTCCAGCTCTTAAGTAGGTGTGAAATGTCCCCATAAATTTTCAAGTGCCACCTTACTTTCTGATACAATGTATCCACTGCATGCTTTCCCTGCCACAAGCAGAGTAAATCATTTATCCAGTGATCCCTGGTTCCTTGGAGTAAGGAATGGTATTTAGAAGCCAAGATTTTGCTAGGGGTAATCATTATCATTGCATATTATATTTTCCAAGAGTTTGTAATGTTTTAATCCTCCTCTTAACATCTCAATGAGTACAAAAACATTGTTTCATACATGGAAATACTTAGTATGAGCTCTATTAGAAAACATTACTAGTGGGAAATTGTTGAATTAAAATTTCATATCTATTTAAACATTTAAGCTCTTAAATGACTAAAGCTATATTGTCATACCTTTTAGGGATGAAGTTTGTTATGCAGAAATATATAGAATCTTATTTAAATCTTTTCAAAAATGATATTTTCACACTTTCCAAATCTCCCCAATAAGATGTGATAAATCTTTCCTTACAACCCTAATAGTGTGTTATTTCTTAAAATTCAATGGTACATGGTGTCTTATGCTATGAATATTTCTGACTATTGCTCATCTAACCTCTACAGTGACTGAGTTTAGTATCTAAAGTCAGAAGACTTGGATTTGAATATCAGATCCAACACTTAACCAAATTTTCTCCTTTGAAAAATGTCACTTAATTTTCCAAAGTGTAAGTTTTTCTATGTGGAAATAGAAGTAACATTATCTCTTTATCATTAGCAGTATTTATAATATCCATAAATGTCTGAGATCCTGAGAATACAGGATTCAATCAAGGTCAAAGATTTTTTTCAAAAGACAGGAAATATATTTACATATTGTGGAATACCTGTCAAGGTAAGACCTTTAGACCTACTCATAAAGATACTTAAATATTGTAAAATATCTTTTAAAATGTAAAATCAAAAAATATATATACAAGCAATTTGGGGAAATTGACAGACTTCCATGATGTCATGAAGACAGCCAAACTGGAGATTTGTGTTACTTGACCATGGACTCTTAAAATTATAAAATCTAGAATATAATTTATATTAATATAAATATACGGTACTATTATGGAAGTTAGTCAGTACAAAGAAGGCCCTGGACATCTGAAACTCCACCTCACATAGTAAACCAAATTATCAGATGGTATACAATTTCAGGTATTCAAGATAATTATTTTCTTCCTAGTCCTAAACATCTTTCAAAAGGGATACATTTGTTCTTAAATATATCCTGTTTAAAATTAAACACAGTGGAGGCTTCTTATTTCAACTCCACCAACTGCAAAGTTGTCACTCCCATCCTGTAACAAGAAAATCTGGATCAACTGTAAGCAATTATTTTTCTTGGACCCGTCAGAGGACTGAGGTTACTAAGCAAATTGTCACCCTGAAATCTAGAGAAACAGGTGTATCCCTAAAAGATACATCAACCAAAATCTTTGCACTGTGAGCAGAGCCAGTGGAGCATAAGCTGGTAGGAACTCTTAAAGGGTAATTTCAACACATTTCTGGAGGCCTAGTGTGGAATGGAATGACAGTGAGACACTTTTGGTGACCACACTCATAGGAGGGCATCACACTTTCATGGACTCTAACTCCAGGAAGCCCACCTTCAGGTTCTCAAGATGGAGAGCTAAGAAAGATCCCCTTGAGGCTCTGGCACGGGGAAGGAAATAATAACACTGTAGGACATGTCCAAAGCTTTTTCCATAAAAAGGCATACTCTCCAGCGACATAGCTTTCCTAAAGCACATTTTTGAAATGTTCCCCCCTCTGGGGGAAGGGAATTCCTCCCCACACCATCTCCTCTCAGCCAACCTAAGACATAAGCCCTATAAAAGATTAAGATTTAATCAACTTATCCTAAGCAGGCAAAAAAGAAATAATAAAAAGTAGAACAGAAATCAATAAAATTGGAAACAGGAAACCAGTTGAGAAAATCAATAGAACCAAAAGCGATTTCTTTGGAAAGATCAACAGAATTGATAAACCACTAGTCATGCTAACCAAGAAAGTAGAGAGAAGACACAAATTAGCAACATCAGAAATGAAAAAGTAAGTTAAATAGGTAATAATGAAACACTATGAATGAATCTAGGGCCAAAAATTACACTTACATCATTACTTAGATAAAATTCCTTGAAAGATGTAAACTATCAAAACTCACACAAGAAGAAATGAGTAACCTGAAGTCCTTATTTTTAAAGAAATTGAATCAATAATTAATGGCATCACAAGAAAAGAAAGCATCAAGCCCATATGGTTTCACTCACTATCAAACATTTATTGAAGAAATAGTACCAAGTCTCCACAATCACATTCAGAAAATAGAAGCACTGTAAATACTCCTTAACTCATTCTATAAGACCAGAATTACTTTAATATAAACCAGATAAAAGCTTTATGAGAAAATAAGACTACAAACTAATATTTCTCATGAACATTAACAGAAAAATCTGCAAGAAAACATTAACAAAGCAAACCCAACAATATATTAAAAATTATATACCATGACCAAGTGGAATTTACTCCAGGTATGCAAGGCTGGTTCAACATTTGAAAACCAATCAATGTAATCCTACATATTATCAGGATAAAATAGAAAAATCACATGATCACATCAATTTGTACAGGAAAAATGGAAATGTCCTCAACTTGGTAAAGACTATTTACAAAATTCCCAGTGTCAACACAATTCTTAATTGTGAGAAACTGGACACTTTTCTCCCAAGAATGGGTACAAGGTCAAGATGTCCACTTTCACTTCTATTCAATATTATACTTGAATTCCTAGCTGAAGCAACAAAATAAAATAAAAACAAAATGCATACATATTTGAGAGGAAGAAATAGAACTGTCTATTGAGAGGTCATAGGTAAAGTGTGCATTTAATTCCAAGAAAGTGCCAGACCAATTTCTAGAGTTCTGTACCGCTTTACACTCACATCAACAATATAGGAAAGAATGTTTCTCCATATTCTCACTAGCATTTGGAATTATTTGGTTTTTTTTTTGGAGGGGGGGTCATTTTAATTAGTGTGCAGGGTATCGCCTAACGGCTTAATTTGTATTTCCTTGACCGCCAAAAATGTTAAACATGTTTCCATGTGTTTATTTACCATCTAGATGTCTACGTTGGTGAAGTGTCCGAGACTTTTGTTCATTTTCTAATTAGATTTTTTTTTAAGTTTTAGTTTGAAGAATTTTTTAATATATTCTGCAAATGACTTCTTTGCCAAATATATAATTTGCAAAATATTTTCTCACAGTTGCTAGTTTGTCTTTTCACTGCATTAACAAGGACTTTCACAGAGCAAAGGTTTTTAATTTTGAAAAGTCCAACTTACGGATTTTCTTATGGATTGTGCCTTTGGTGTCATGTCCAAGAATTTGTCACCTAACATTAAGTCAGGAAGAACTTCTATTATATTCTTTCCTAAAAGTTTTGTAGTTTTATGTTTTACATTTAGGTCATAAGAATCCATTTTGAGTTAAGTTTTGTATGGGAAGTTTAGGTCAAGGTTCTTTTTGGGGGCTATTGATATCCAATTGTTCCAACATCATTTGTTAAAAAGTATCCTTTTTCCATTGAATTACTTTTGCACATTTGTCAAAAACTATAACTTTAGTTAAGCTATGTAAATTTAATAAGCTTTCAATTTAAAATCACAAGTCCAAAGCCATTATGGGGCACAGTTTCACCATATTTAAAAATTGAATTTGTTATGTTTATAATTTTTGAGTACTTTGAAGTTTTCATTTGTTAGTCAGACAATTGAAGTAATTTAAAATAAAATAGATCATATCAAAGGTATAAATACTGTTTAAAATGTTGAAAAGTGATTAAATGTGCAAATGAGACCAAACACTATTAAATGGCCCTTGTTAATTTGCCAAAACTTTCTAGAAATATTAACAGAATAAGTCTCATAAGCTGCAGTTTCATACTTAAAGATAAAATAGTCATTTTGAATGTATGAATGTGGTAAACTGAACACTAATTCTAAAAAACAAAGTAACCCCTGTTAGAATAGCTAAAATAAAAAAATAACAAAAATACCAAATTCTTCAAATAATGTAGAGAAACTGAATCCTTCATACATTGTTCTTGGGAATGTAAAATGATACAACCACTATGGAGAATAGTTGGCAGTGTTTTACAAAACTAAACATGACTTACCATATGACTCAGCAATTCTACCCTTGGGCATTTATTAAAGAGAAATGAAAAATTTTGTTTACATAAAAACTTGCACATAACTGCTCATAGCACATTTATTTTTAATGGCCAAAAAGTAGAAACAGTACAAATGCCTCTTAAAAAGTAAATGGTTAAACAAGTTGTCGTACATCTGTGCCATAGAATACCACTCAACAGTAAAAAAGGAATGAACTAATGATAGATGCAACAACTTGGATTAATCTTAGGGAATTATGTTGAGTGAAAAAAGCCAATCCTAAATGATTATATACTGTCAGGTTTCATTCATATTACACCACCGAAAATTATAGAGGTGGAGAACATATTAGTGGTTGCCGGGAGTTACAGTCCACCAAAAGCCAGGGTGAAAAGGAAGATGGTGTAGCTAAGGACAGTATGAGGAATCCTCAGAGTTATGAAACTGTTTGTGTCTTGACTGCAGTGGTGGTCACACAAATCTACAATGTGATAAAATTGCATAAAATTAAATAAACACACATACAAATGAGCATGTAAAACTGGCAATGTTTGAATAATATTGATGGATTGCATTAACATCAATATCCTCATTATCTTACTGTACTCCAGTACAGTAAGATGTTGTTAGGAGAAACCAGGTGAAGTGTACAGGCCTTCTCTGTATTATTCCTTACACCTGTACATGAATCTACATTCACATTTTTTTAAAACATAATAAAAAAAGAAGTAAATCTCAAATAGTCCCTTCTATGCACAAAGAACAAAAAGCAAAACTCTTAAGGGCGTCAAAAAAACTGACACTACCATAAACACACACAGAAATTGCTTAGAACAATGGATATATTGTACATATTTAACAGATTGTACCTACTGCTATTGCTATCACAATTATTAATACTTCTATAACTATTATCATCAATATTTGAACTTGCATTTGTTCTCATGCCTAATACTCCTCCTTCAAATAGCTCATCTGGTTTAAGTATCTGAGAATTTTGCCACAAGCAACATCACTTCCTTGACAACTTATCTCAACGAACTATGCTCCATCATTCCACTTTTCCTTGCTTCTACTCTATCCCTTTACCATGATTTATTTTTCTTCTTGGCACTTACAAGCAAACAAAATATTGCATATTTCTGTGTTTATTTGTTTATTCTTGATTCCCTCTCTAAAAGGCAGGCTCTATGAGAACAGGACTTTACCTACTTTTGTTCACTGTTGCTTCCCTATTTCTTACAAAATGCCTGACATGATACAGGTTCAGCAACAATTTATTAGGGAAACATTGTGTTAAGCTGAAGAGTGAATGTTGATGTTAAAGATAACAAAGCAAAATTAACTTTTTCTTATGTTTTAAGCAACAACTTCTGATGTGTGAGAAAAATGTTAGAGAAGATAACTTCAAAACTCCTTTGCAAATTTTTTTATTAAAATACTCATAAAACTATTTTGAAAAGAACCTTTAAGCACTTCAATGGGGAAAAAAAGATCAAGGAAATGTTGTGTTCTTCTAGGGTTTGACACTATTCTCCTTATGCCTTATTCATGAATTCGAATTGAAAGTCTGCTCCCTTTTGGAAACTGCTCTCTTAATTTCACTTCTCTGCTTCCACTAGCTATTCAAGTTAACTGGTTCTTAGAGTTCCACCTCTTAGGGTGGAAGCTCAGTTGCCTCAGACCAAATTTGCATTTTGCCTTCAGGTTCCATATAAAGTCTCTTACTTGAAGTTTCTTTTTGCTTCTTTATGCAGGAACTTTGAAATTCATCAAGCTACAGAAGTATAAGCTCCCCCACTTTTTCCTCCCAGGATATCCACAAGTCTTTTTAGGTTCCCTGGAAAGAAGAAATGGCATTTTAAAAATATCTACTGTGGACCACAACTGTTTCAGAGTGGGAGACAAACTGACTTTGCCTGTCTCAGTCTTTAAAGGAACATCTTTTCTACCCAGGTCCACTGTGAAGTGGTTTATAGCAACTCTCCCAATGAATCCACATGGTTTACTCTTCTATAAAAGGACAAGTAGGGGGAAAAAAAAAAGTGTCATGAGATCTATTGAGGAAGACAAATAGTTACCATTTATTGAGTATTCTAAAAATTTTGTACATGTTTCAGGATATTAGAAGGATTGGGCTCCAAAAGATAATTGTCAGATAGCAAAGTGAACGTACAATAATTCCCACCCCAAATTATGTCGGATTTACAAGGGGATGGAGGAGAACTACAACAGAAAGATGCAGCAATAAGTAGGTGCTGTAAATTGCTGTTAACTTAGAAAGAAATCACAGCAACCACAGAACTGAGACACATCCTTTAGGGGAGGGGTCCCCAACCCCTGGCCATGGACTGTTACCGGTCTGTGGTCTGGCCTGTTAGGAACAGGGTCCCACAGCAGGAAGTGAGCAGTGAGCGAGCAAAGCTGAGCTCTGCGTCCTATGAGATCAGCAGTTGCATTAGATTCTTATAGGAGTGTGAACCTTACTGTGAACTGCACATCTGAGGGATCTAGGTTGCACACTCCTTATGAGAATCTAATGATTCTGAGGTGGTAAAATTTCATCCTGAAACCATTCCCCCACCCCCTAGTCTGTGGAAAAACTATCTTCATAAAACTGGTCTCTGCGCCAAAAAGGATGGGGAATGTTGCTTTAGGAAACTGCAAAAGAGGACCCAACCTGAACTAAAGCACTCATTAAATACACAAGAAAGAAAGGCAACTTGGAAGATCTGCAGATGTAACCAACTGAGGCGGCTTTCCTGCCAGCTACACAAAGAAAGACTACGGCATTGTAGTAGAAAAAGAGTTGAATAGATATGAGGCTGGCCACACCCCATGGGAGGTGGAGTTAGTACTCAAGTCACTCTTGCCCAAAGCTCCTAGGTTAGGAGTTTTTCAAAGGCAGTTTAGGGAAAGGGGTGGGGGTGGCCAGGTGATGGGTGCTTGCTGCTGATTGGTCGGGGCAAAGATGAAATCATAGAGGGTTGAAACTGTCCTCCTATAGGCTAAATCACTTCTGGATGGAGCCACAGGAGCAGGGTTGGTGGGTGCAGGTGGATCCATGGGTGTCAGACGTTACAATATTTGAAAAGGTATCTCAAAAGGCCAATTGATCCTAGGTTCTACGGTAGTGATGATATTCACAGGATTGATTGGGGAAGTTGCCTATCTTATAACATCTGTAATAATAGCTGACAGTTCTGCACTGTAGCAGAACTCTGATGCCTCTCCTCCCGCTAGCCTGAAGAACTTTCATTAGTTATGCAAAAACCTTCAAGTTTGGGCAAGGTCTGTTATCATTTAAACTATAGCTGAAATATCTTCCAAAGTTAGCTTGGCCCAATGACCCAGGAATAATTAAGGGAAAGACAAGATTGTTGGGGCTGGCGAATATCCAGGTTACCAATGGTAAATCCATACAGATCTGCAGCAACCTCAATTCTTGCCTCCTCAGAAGAAAGAATTTGACAGAGGGGCATAAGGCAGAAAAAGAGATCAAGGCAAGTTTCAGAGCAGGAGTGGAAGTTTATTAAATATCTAGAGCAAGCAAGAAAGGAAAGTACACTTGGAAGAGACCCAAGTGGGCACTTTGGAGGTCAAGTGTTCTGTTCAACCTTGATCCTAGGACTTTATATGCTCTCTTCCAGCGTCTTGTGCCCCTTTCCCTTCATTCTTCCCTTAGGGTGAGGCTCCCACATGTACAGTGCCCTCCTTGCGCTTGGGAGGTGAGCATGTGCAGTTTGTTTAGGAAGCTGTGCACATGCCCATCTGAGGCTTTCTTCCCTTTTCTGGTGGAATGCCCCCGCAAGGTCATACTCCGCCATTTTGTCTCTTAATACTCATGCTTGAGCCCACTTGTCCAATTCCTGAGATTTTATTGGAAGCTGCCAGTGATCAATTTCAAGTGTTTTTACATACTGGGAAATTGCCTTTCCCTGGCATCTGCGACCAACTATTATTTTAGTGTCACAGCTGCTGAACCATCACCTGATGGTCGCCTGACATTCCTGGTGGGTGGGGAGAGTCCCGTCCTCACTCATGCCTGACTACCTACCCACCTACTGTAACAAGATGGGGGGTGGGTTAGCTCAGATTTCACTGTCCTAATTTTCTCACTGATACAATTTTTGCAAAGGTGGTTTTATGGAGGCCACTGATCTAAGTCACAAAACCAAGCAATAATGTCCCATTCGATTAATCACTTTCTTACTTAAATTCAGAGTCAAAGAATAGCAAGTTAATATGGTTGAAGACCCTACCTTTCCCACTATAGGTCTCCAGGCTGAAGCAGGTCCAAGCTAAAGGAGGAAAATACTTAAGGTATAAAAGTTAGAAGCTTCAATTATTAACAGTACTAAGCATTCTAATGATTTAATTGAGACAAGGTTTACAACTTATTTTTCTGCAGGGCTGTGTCTTATGTAAGAATCTGCATGATAATTTTGGGCCTGCTGGAAGTTTCTTCCAGGAGCAAAAGATTACCCTGACTGACTGTGGGAGACAAGAAAATAAAGCTGCATGTTGATCAAAATCCATGCATCACACCTATTCAACATACTGGTTACACATACATAATCTCCTTTACTCCTCACACCATCTTTGAAAGTTAGCATACAATTTGTGGTGTTGTGCGGGGAACACAAGCTCAGAAAGGCCCTGGGCCAGCTTGGTTTAAGGCTCTACTCTTAGTGTCCTGAAATTTTTAATACTTTGGAAAAAGAAACACACAATTTAATTTTGCACTGAGCCCTGTGTATTGTGTAGCTGGTCTTGCAAAGCACTTTTACAATGCTGGCTGTGTTCAACTTTTCGACTTGCACTGGAGTTATATGGGTGTTAAGTTTTAACCATTAGTTATACCATACATATATTTTATGCAATTTTCTGTATATATTTAATATTATTCAAGTTATAAATATTAAAAATACTTTCCCAGAAATAGATTTACTCCAGGAAACAGGGAAAAAAATTTAATTTCTGAACCAGCACGGTGGCTCACACCTGTAAACCCAGCACTTTGGGAGGCTGCGGTAGGTGGATCATTTGAGGTCAGAAGTTCGAGACCAGCCTGGCCAACATGGTGAAACCCCGTCTCTACTAAAAATACAAAAATTGGCTGGGTGTGGTAGCACACCCCTAGTCCCAGCTACTCGGGAGACTGAGACAGGAGAAACACTTGAACCCAGGATGGGGAGGTTGCAGTGAACTGAGATCACGCCACTGCACTACAGCCTGGGAGACAGAGCAAGGCTCTGACTCAGAAAAATTTTTTTAAAAGTTTGATTCCTGACTCAAGTTCTTAATGAGATATAAAGCCAGGCTCTTAGCAAATAGGCACAAATAAGAAGAGGTCAAATCAGTGTTTTTTAAATTTAGAAACTGAAATAAATTCTGCATTGCAGCACAAAAAGGCAGATATAACAGCAGAACAATAAATTTTTAAGCATAAAGAGATAATCTGAGATGTAATTCTACAATTTAGAATGAAGACACACAATGGTAAGAGAAGATAATATATATAAAGGGTAAATGACAGAGAGCCGACTTACAAGTAATGGTCAATTCCAAAGGAGGAGAAAAATGGATCAAAAGTCAATTTTTAGAAAAGATCTTTCCAGATTAGAAAAAGGACCTGATACCAATGGAAACTAAGATGTCTCACTGTGTCATGGCAAATTTAACAACCAATGTATTTTCCACTAATTTTGAATTTTATATCCAACAAAATCAAAGTGATCCTGAAACCTAAACTGAAAAACAAGTAATCTTCCAATAATTAACTTACAATCAGGAAGAGTTCAATTTTTTTGTTCTTTTGTCTGCCATAAACAATATAGAAATATGTCTTTTGAGTTTGGCAGTGAAAATTGAAGAAGGTGATGACTCAAAAATGTAGTCACCAGTCAATTTAGCACTCGTGTTAGAGCAGAATGGCAGAGCTTCAGAGTTTTGGAAAAACAAAAACTCAAATACTCCAATATTCCTAGAGAAGAAAACAAGATTAAAGATATTAATAAGTCCACTGGAAAACAAAAATGAATCACATTTAAAACTTTATCATTGAGAAGCTGTGATAGAAAAGAACTAGCTATAAATACAGAAACAAGCAAGAAAAATCTTCAAAAATCACTAAGCATTATTGGGAAAAAGATTGACGCTGCTGGGTCTCAATAACTGATGTAACTATGGTAACTAACATAGGATGTGAATGACAAAACATGCTTTGTAAAAAGAATACTTTTTAAGAAAAATAGCAGAGTTTGCCACCCCAGATTAAAAAATATATCAGATAGGAATAAAAAAAGCACAAAAATATTATACTTAGGTTTCCATGAAATGGAGTTCAAAGTTGTCATTTTTTGTTTTTATAACAGCTAACATATACAAATTAATCTATGAAAATTGCTAAAGTTGCCAATAATCAAATTAAAATCAAATTATCCATTTTCCAAATTATTACCAATGATAAGAAAATACTGTTGGGGATCAGAAATAATATCCCCAAATCTGTCACTTTGACATGCTGAACTAAAGCAGCTGCTTCAAGGTCTCTCTGACCTTTCCCCCTTCCTTCCTGTCTCTCAATCTTCTGTCTCTCCCAAAACATAGGATGAGACTGTTCTCTGAAGTGCCCTTATCTACCTAGAAACCGGACCTGCCAAAGAGGAACACAATTGCCTTCGATCCCTTCTCTAAAATTTCATTAACCAGAGAAGATTAAAACTCATATCACAGAGACTGAAAATTAAACACCACACCTACAGCCCAAATAAACTTTGTCCCAAGCTATTGTTTGTTCTCTGGTCCCACTCAGTTTACAAAGAGACTCATTTATAAGCTAATTTCTGTCCATTCATGTCTCCTAAAATCATTTACTCTCTCTAAAATTGCCTACAGCCATCACTTACCTGTCCCCTTTGAAGAGAGTATTTAAGCTTCAATCATCTGGCCATCCTCTGACACTTCATATTTTTTGTTCTGCTACTATGCTTATATACATTGAGAAATTTGTTATGCTTTTCTCTTGTTAACCTTTCTTTTGTTATAGGGATATGAATTGTGACCCTGATGATGAGGAGGAAAGGGATCATCCCTTTCTGTTCCTTCCACACAAAACATTTTCAGTGAAACAGAACACAGTGAAAGAAACAGCTTCACTAAAAGAGGCATAAAATTAACACAAGTCAGGCCTAGAAAAAGAATAAAAATCAATTATAATAAAGTTAAATTCAATATTAATCAAATGGTTCAAATGAAAATACCCCCAAGCCTTGGAATAGTATTAAATGACTATTATTTCAGAGGAAATACAGTATAAAATACAGAACTACATAGAAAATTTTGAAACTGTAATAGTACAGCTAAATCTTCTAGATGAATATGTGGAAAAGAAAGAGATCAGACTGTTACTGTGTGTATATAGAAAGAAGTAGACATAAGAGATTCCATTTTGTTTATTTGAGACTAGGCAATTCTTTTTTAGATGACCAGTTTGACCACAACTATAACATTTTCCCCCAAATGTTCTAACTTGTCCTCCTAAAGCAATTCCTGTGATTGCTTGAGCCATAAGCATAGCTTTATGCATAGCTCCTCCAATTCCACCACAGGCTTTAACGTACTCTGAGATTACATCTGATCCTGCCGGGACCCTTCCTTTTAATGGCTTAATGGCTGATTGACAATCAGGATTGGCGTTTTCATATGCCATCAACTCCACTATGACCTTATGGGCATTCTCATTGGTAATTGACTTTTGAGCAGCATCTTGAAGCCTTGCTACAAAATCAGGGTAGGCTCTTTAGAGCCTTGTCTTATTGTATTGAATGAGGGGCAGGCCATTCCTGGGTCTTGGATTTTCTCCCAGGCCCTAAGGCAGATGGCACTAATTTGCTCAATGGCCTCATTTGGCATTATTACTTGTTGATAGCAGTGCTCCCATTTTGACCTGTTCCTAATAGTTGATCTACATCTATGTTAATTGGAGGATTTGCAGTCCTATTTCTTTGGACTTGTTCTTGTGCCCCATCAATCCACCAAGTCTTAAATTGTAAAAATTGAGAGGGTGAAAGTGATGATTTTGCCAGAATCTCCCAATCATAAGGAATGAGTCTATGTCCATAAGCAATGGAATCTAATAATGTTCTCATGTTAGGAGAGTTGGGTCCATACTGTTTTACTCCCTCTTTCATTTCTTTTAGCATTTTTATAGAAAAGGACTCATATCTGGCTTCAGCTATGGGAGGCTCTCCCTCTTGGGCCCCTTCTCCGGGTGGTCATGATTCTAATATTACTGGGAATTGCCATGCTTCAATATCTCCTTGTTTTCTTGCCTCATCAATAATTTTATGTAATGCACTACCCTGTCCACTAGGTGGTGCTGTAGGATTAAGTCTCATGGTGGGCAGCTGAGGATATGGCGCCCTGCCTTGTGGCGCTGGAAACATTCCTGGCTGTCCATATAGATTTTCTGGGGGCAGCCGATACTGAAGTTCGACTGGCGGCCAGTATTGATAGGCTACTGGTGGCTGGGTCTTATTTTCTACCGGCTGATATTGTGGACACTGTATTTGGATTTTCATCGCCATGACAGAGACTCTTATCTTTTTCTATTTGATCTTCTTTTGGAGTTTGTACTTGTTTAAGCTGCATTTGAGGTTGTAAAGTTACAGGCATCTGAACTGCTGTAAGAGGACTTGGCCATCGTGGTTTAGACTCTGATGGCTCTGGTAATTCTGGACTTTTTTCTTCTAATTTTAACGTTTCAAGATATATCACCTCCTGTAATTGATTATCGTCAACATTTTGCATTGACCGAGCCATTACCGGCTCTGCTACACATTTACAGTGTGAACTTTCCATTCCTTTCCGGGATTCTATCCCTGCCTCTTTTTCACAATCTACTGCACAGCTTTCAGGGACATCAGAAACTGAAACGCTATCTTCTTCTGTTTGAAACGGCTCTAAAGCTACTTTAATAATGACCCAATCATTCCATACTGTAAGTGGGATGATTTTACCTTCCCTGCTTGCTTGTTTTAATTCTTTGCCAATTTTTTCCCAGTCTTTTAGATCTAAAGTTCCCTGTTCTGGAAACCATGGGCAAAACTGTTCTATTGTTTGAAATAGCGTAATTAGATTTTTGGTAGAGACTTTAACTCCCCCTCTTTTTAAGATAATTTTAATAAAGCTGCGATAAGAGGCTTGCCCCATTGTTACCCTAGGTTCTTCCGAGCTCACAAGCTTACCGCAAGGCTGATTGTAGACGTACTCGGGAGTCTCTCATAGACTTGTCCTCAATGACCATGCTCAAGCATACCTTCACCTTAGAGAAAAGCACCCATGTTGGGCACCAGATGAAGGGGTGGCCTGCCCCTCCACACCTGTGGGCATTTCTCGTTAGGTGGAACGAGAGACTTGAGAAAAGAAATGAGACACAGAGACAAATTATAGAGAAAGAAAAAGTGGGCCCAGGGGACCGGCGCTAAGCATACAAAGGACCCATGCCGGCACCAGTCTCTGAGTTCTGAGCGCCGGTCCCCTGGGCCCACTTTTTCTTTCTCTATAATTTGTCTCTGTGTCTCATTTCTTTTCTCAAGTCTCTCGTTCCACCTAACGAGAAATGCCCACAGGTGTGGAGGGGCAGGCCACCCCTTCATCTGATGCCCAATGTGGGGCAGCACCTGCCAGTCTAAATCAGGGAGGGGTTGTTCAGTCCTTGCGGGCTTCACGAGATTGATTCCTGACTACTTTGCTGTGAATTGCACAACTCACACAGTAATGTAGCTTCACATACAGCTTGGGAAGCACATAGGCATAGAAGACGCTCGCTTCAGAAATGTCCCTGACTGCTGCGGCCTCCACTATGTTTCGAATGATGAATTTCTTAATGGTTTTGTCCTTGGGCACACATCGGGCACAGTTAGTGCAGCGAATAGACTGCACTTGGCTGCGGCCCTTTTTGGCACAACCGTTGTTCCTTCTTTTCTTTGTCATCTTGGACGTACGGACTGAAGAGAGGCCAAGGTTAAGTTTGAAGAGAGATACAAGACAGGCAAGGACAAGGTTGGGATTAGGGTCACAGATTAACAGCATCTCAAATACAGAACAAAATGGATTCTCTTATGTCTACTTCTTTCTGTATAGACACAGTAGCAGTCTGATCTCTTTCTTTTCCCCACAAATATGGACACTCAAACTGGAAATAAAGTAACAGGGAACAGAGGAGAGACAAATCTTCCTATCCCTAGAGGTGCATTTCCTCTCCCTTTCGATAATTTAGCAGAGCTGGCTCAGGAGACTTGAGTTGCCTCGAGGGAAGAACAGGCTGATACCAGCCACTGTGTCTCCAGGGGTCTCCCTTTCTAAAAAGGCTCCTTCCAGACTAGGGAGCTTCCACTCTTAAATACACACCTAGATGCTCCTGGCCCTCTGCATAAGTACAGAGGGCAAGATGCTTCCCTCTGACACATGAGGCTCTGTGCATTATGAGCCATCCATGCTCCCTAAGTTGTGAGTCTATAAGATTTGGGGAAATATGCCTGTGCTCTACTTTTTTCTGCTAGTAAATTTCCTCCCCAAAACCCTGTGTTAAATCTAGTCTGCTTTGCTAGTGACGTTCTCCATGATTGCTTTGCACAACAGGAATAGAAGCCAACAATTTATTATGCCAAATGATATTCATCTGAGGAATGAAAAGTGGATTACATTTATAAACTTGATTAACATCATATGTCACATAAAAAGGATAAATAAGAAAAATTATATTATCCCTTTAATGGGATGGTAAAAAGCATTTGATAAAATATTATGCCCATTTATATTTTAAAACCCTTTAAAAAGGACAAGAAAGATGGGCTCAGAGTTTATTTCAAATCGACATCCAGTATTATACTTAGTGGGGAATACGCTACAGTTGCTTCCTTTTAAATCACTAGCAAAGCAAATA
The DNA here is from genome assembly GCF_003255815.1 of Theropithecus gelada. Classification (NCBI taxonomy): domain Eukaryota; kingdom Metazoa; phylum Chordata; class Mammalia; order Primates; family Cercopithecidae; genus Theropithecus; species Theropithecus gelada. The sequence goes on from NC_037685.1 coordinate 89,964,359, forward strand.
AGATTTCTCTCTATTTTTAAACTACTGACATTTAAGAAATTCTGATCAATTTCATAATTTATGAATCAAAAATAAGTGAAAACATAATAGAAAGAAACAGGAAATATTTTTGTTAGTTGCAGAAGGCATAATGCAAAAGCTCTAGAAAAGCAATTGATTGAAAAATAGAATTCATAGAGGAGCTCATCAAAGTGGAAGAGTAAGAAATGCATGTGAAAACATTTGTTCTAATTCTACATACCAAATTCAAGAATTCCCATTTAAAATTAAAAAAAAAAAAATTGTAAGAATTATTCCAATGAGAAAAGTAAGAGACCTATAGGGATAAAACTGTAAACATTTATTTTATGTTTATATCTAACATATATATTTCCATTATTATTTTATATTTCTCAATAATGTCAAGATTTTAAATCTGCTCACATTAATCTATAGACTTAGTTCAATTAGAATAAAAATTGTAATGGAATCAGTTTTTGAGTATTGAGGGAATTAAACTAATCTGTAAGAATAACCAGGTGAGACCCAGCACAGTGGCTCTTGCCTGTAACCCCAGCACTGTGGGAGGCGGAGGCAGGCAGATCACTTGAGGTCAGGAGTCTGAGACCAGTCTGGCCAACATGGCGAAAACCCGTCTCTTCAAAAATACAAAAATTAGCCGGATATGATGGCAGGCGCCTGTAAGCCCAGCTACTGGGTAGGCTGGGGCAGGAGAATTGCTTGAACCTGGTAGGTAGAAGTTGCAGTGAGCCGAGATTGCGCCATTGTACTCTAGCATGGGCAACAAGAGCAGAACTCCATCTCAAAAAATAAATAAATAAATAAAGAATAACCAGTTGAGAACATCTTTGAAATTTTTCAGAAGATAATAACTAGCCAAACTACCAGAGGCATTCCAAGGCATTCCAACCAGAGCACCTCCACCCTGAACAGGGGCTGGGTAAAATAAGCCTGAGACCTTCTGGACGACATTCCCAGGATGTTAGGCATTCTTAGACACAGGATGAGCTAGGAGGTTGGCACAAAATATAGATCATAAGGACGCCACTGATAAAACAGGATACAGTAAAGAAGCTGGTCAAAACCTACCAAAACCAAGATGGTGATAAAATAGACCTCTGGTAGTCCTCGAAGCTCATTATATGCTAATTATGCATTAGCATACTGAAAGACACTCCCATCAGCACCATGACAGTTTATAAATGTCATGGCAACATCCGGAAGTTAATATGGTGTACAAAAGAGCCGAACATTCAGTTCTGGGAACTCCCCATCCCTTTCCTGGAAAACTCATTAATAATCCACAACTGGTTTAGCATATAATGAAGAAATTGCCATAAATATACTCAGTGATCAGTCCATGCTGCTGCTCTGTCTAGGGGAGTAGCCGTTCTTTTGCTTCTTTACTTCTCTAATAAATTTGCTTTCACGTTAGTCTGTGGACTCATCCAAATTATTTCTTGCATGAGATTCAACAACCCTCTCTTGGGGTATGGATCAGAGCACCTTTCCAATCCAGAAGGTTTTCTTATCTCCTTTTTCTCCTGCTCCTTTCTGGTAACAAAGCCATATATTTAAAATAAATTGTATAGGTACAGTCATTAAAATAGTGGCCTACTTGTCTACAACTAAGCATACGGACCATTGCAACAATTCAGGTGACTAAAAAGAAATGATATTGTATACATGATAAAAGAGGCCTCACAGGCCAGGAGTGGCAGCTCATGCCTATAATCCCAGAACTTTGGGAGGCCAAGTGGGTGGATCACTTGGGTTCAGGAGTTCAAGACCAGCCTGGGCAACATGGCAAAGCTCATCTCTACAAAAAACACAAAAATTAGCCAGGCATGGTGATGTGTGGCTGTTGTCCCAGATACTCAGGAGGCTGAGGCAGGAGGATCGCTTGAGCCCATGAGGTCAAGACTGCAGTGAGCTGTGATTATGCCACTGCCCTCCAGTCTGATCACAGAGGGAGACCCTACCTTCCCCCCACCAAAAAAGGCATCACAGATTAAAGAATAATAAAAGGATCATCTATTAAATGACCTTAGTACAGTTTGGTAAGGAGCAAAGGGAAGGGAGAATCCGTGTACATTTCAATTCATACCATACAACATATTTAATTCCTGAGGAATTAAAAAAATTATTATTATTAAAGAAAATTAGAGAAAATTTATCTGATTATTTATTTTGGAGGCTGAGTTTCTAAGTAAAACAAACATATAAAAAAGAGGAAATAATCCTATAATCAACCCCATAAATATAAAAGCTCTCACGTATGAAAAAGTTAATAGAAACTAAAGGTAAATAAAAGATTGCGTTCAAATCAATAGCAAGTAAACAAAGAGGTAATACATTTATAAACCTCATTCCTCTTCTAATTTGCATTTATTTGATAACTACTGTGATTCAGCACTGTCTCACATGTTTACTTAATAGTTATAATTCTACCCCGATATGCTACCTGTTTATGTTATTTTATGTTATCTTACTATGTATCTGTTAAAGTCTCAGTCTTTTCCTAATCATTCTACATTTAGGAAGAATACTTTAAATAAATAAGCAAAGCAGGAAATGATTTCAGAGTACAAAATTAATTAGAAAAACACCAAGCACCACTAGTTATCAAAGAAGTATAAGTCAAAGGTACAATTAAAAAAAAAACAAAACAAAAAACAAAAAAAAAAAACTTTAAAACTTGTAATCTATAAAATTAGCAAAAATTAAAAAAAAAATAACATCCCAAACTGGCTTGCATAAAATAGAAATGTTCTCTTATACATTTGGTAATAGTAGAAGTTGCAGTTACATTTAGGGAGCAATTTATAATTATAAACAATGCTTATAAGTTGTCAGAAATTTCTTGATGATAGTAAACCCATATCCTAAGAAACAAACAAACAACATTAAAATAGTTTTAAAAGGCTATTTTTGAAAGCTTTAAAAGAGCCTGTATATCCAACTGCACAGAAATGGGAAAGCAAATTATGGCCCACATACAGGGAACTCAATGCTGCCATTAAAATGATGATCAGGAAGATTACATAACAGCATGGAAATACTTATGATAATTCCATCATAAAAAAACACAAAAGCAAAATATAAAATCATGTTCGTGGTAGCAAAAGAATAAAACTGGAAAGAAATCCACTAAATCAATAACTTAGTATCTCTTTTTAAACAACTGTCAACAAAGAGTCAAACTAAAATATTTGAAGAGATTTCTGAGCCAAATATGAGTGACCAATGGCCCATGACACAGCCCCAGGAGATTCTGAGAACATGTGCCCAAGCTGGTCAGGTTACAGCTTGGTTTATTCATTTTATGGAGACATAAGGCATCAATCAATACACGTAAGATGTACAATGGTTTGGCCCAGAGAGACAGGACAACAGGAAGTGGGTGGGGCTTTCAGGTCATAGGTGGATCCAAAGATCTTTTTGATTGACAATTGATTGAAAGAGTTATTACCTAAAGATCTGGAATCAATAAAAGGGAGAGTCTGGGTTAAGATAAGGGGTTTTGGAGAACAGGGTTCTTATTATGCAGATGAAGCCTCCAGGTAGCTGATTTCAGAGAGAACAGACTGTAAATATTTCTTATCAGACTTAAAGGGTCTGTTCAATCAGTCTCAAGGTCTCTGTTTTAATGCTAATGCTGGTCAGCTGTGCCTGAATTCCAACAGGAGGAGGGTATATTGAGGAATGTCTGACCCTCATTTGCCATTATATCCTGAACTAGTTTTTTGGGTTAACTTTGGAATGTCCTTGGCAGAGGGGAGGGTTTATCAGTTGGCTGGGGGCTTAGAATTTTATTTTTGGTTCTCTTTTTTTTTTTTCTGAGACAGAGTCTTGCTCTATCACCCAGGTTGGAGTGCAGTGGTGCAATCTCAGCTCACTGCAACCTCCACCTCCCGGGTTCAAGTGATTCTCCTGCCTCAGCCTCCCAAGGGACTACAGGCATGAGCCACTATGCCCAACTACTTCTTATTTTTAGTAGAGATGGGGTTTTACCATGTTGGCCAGGATGGTCTTGAACTCCTGACCTCAGGTGATCCACCCTCCTCAGCTTCCCAAAGTGCTGGAATTATAAGTGTGAGCCACTGCTCCTGGTCTATTTTTGGTTTTCACTACAGCAAAAAACATCCAATTCTTTTAAGTTGCAAACACACAGTCTCTACTCAGTAGTTAAAAGTACCCAGTTCCATATATTCCAATCCTTATTCCAATCTTAAGTCAAACATCCCAATTCAATACTCCAGTGTTCACTGAAAGATTAAAAAAAAAAACCCTTACTCCCTTACTCCCTATCCAGCTGGGGCTAGAACCTGGGGACTGGGAAGGGAGAAGGTTTTCTTTTTTCTCTTCCTCCTCCTCCCCAGATTATTAACTTGGGCCTTAGGGTCCTTGCTCTTTTGTTACTCCCTCACCCACTGGACAGGTCTCTTAAGCAGGACTTTAATCAGCTCTTCTCTCCCATAGTATCCCCAGGCATGTGGTCCTCAAAAAATGCAAGTTCATTCTTTGCCCTTCAGGGGTTTCAGTAATCAAAAATGATGACCTCTTCCTGTCTTGCTCTTGGGATTGAGTCATGAACTGAGGGAAGACACCTAGGGCAATCTGGTCCAGCTGTTGGAAGCCCACTCCTCCAGGCTTGAGGCAAGGGGGCAGTGGCATCCCCACATCCCTAGGAAGATGGGAGTCTTACAATCTCTGTTTCTCTCTCCAGAGAGGCCTCACAAGTCACTTGCTCTCTCTTCAGTTTCTTCATACTTTCAAATTGTTGAAATGGTTAAGGAATTCAAATTTGTCAGTAGGATTCCTGTCTACAATTTTGAGGACTCCTCTTAGTTATTTATTAGAGGCTATTAACAAAACAAGAAATGGCACAGAGAATCCAACAGGTCCAAAATGGTCCCGAATATTTTCCATTTATTTGAATGATTGAATAAAAAATGAAGACCAGGCACAGTGGCTAACCCCTTAATCCCAGCACTTTGGGAGGCCAAGACAGGCAGATTGCTTGAGCCCAGGAGTTCGAGACCAGCCTAGGCCACATAGTGAGACCTCATTACTATAAAAAATAGAGAAAATTAGCTGGACATGGCTGCATGCATCTGTGATCTCAGCTATTTGGGAGTCTGAGGCAGGAGGATAACTTAAGCCTGGGAAGTTGAAGTTGCAGTGAGCCATGATCACACTACTGCACTGCAGCCTAGGCAACAGAGTGAGATCCTATGGGAGGAGGGAGGGAAGGAAGGAAGGAAGGAAGGAAGGAAGGAAGGAAGGAAGGAAGGAAGGAATGAAGGAAGGAAGGAAGGGAGGGAGGAAGAGGGGAAGAGGGGAGGGAGGGAGGGAGAAATAAATCAGGAGCCATAAGTTCTAGATTCTCTTCGCACTCCTACTAATTAAATGCCTTGGTCACTGTCCATAAGCTTCGTAAGCTCTGTTTCCTCATCCGTAATACAAACAATAAATTATAGCTGTTCTACTTCTTTTACCGGATGCCATAATAAACAAATAATTTATTTACAGTAAATGTTACATCAACATATACTAGCCTTATCATTGCAATTGACTATCTCATAATAGAAATATTCCTATGGATTATGTTTTCCTCTTAATGTTTGTGAAGTGCTTTGGTCTTCTAAGTGGTAAAATGATCAGTAATGAAATAAACAGAAGTGCATAATAAAGTCAAAAATCTCTGTTACAACATATTTATTGAGGCTTATCAGAATATCCACCATTTTTGTAAGTATTAACATTTGAAAGAAAATGACAGCTTGTAAGATATTTAACTGAAATTAATAAAGAGATATAAGCATCCAAAAACAAAAGCATGTCAAAGCTTCCCTTTTAATGAGCATGAAAGATATATTGCTGAGGTTAAACACTTTAAGAAACTAGTGAAATGAGTTTAGTGTTGACAGAAGCTTTTTGTTAAAGATTATTGCTTTTATTCAGATTCAGATGAAATTGTTTGCTTCAGTTAGACAATGAATTTCTTCCTCAGGAGCAATTTCCCTGTAAAGTTATTTTTATCAGTGGCAATTTATATCTAATGTTAGGACAGAATGATAATAGAGGCACTTCACTCTAGGTTTTCCTGGAGGGGTTCCCTCGAGCCCAGATCCTTCATTGTATGTCCAATGAAGTGCTGAGGAAGCCTAAAGCAGTCACCTAATTTCTGTTCTTTTGCGTTTGCTGAGGAGTGCTTTACTTCCAACTATGTGGTCAATTTTGGAATAAGTGTGATGTGGTGCTGAGAAGAATGTATAGTCTGTTGATTTGGGGTGGAGACTTCTGTAGACGTCTATTAGGTCCGCTTGGTGCAGAGCTGAGTTCAATTCGTGGACATCCTTGTTAACTTTCTGTCTTGTTGATCTGTCTAATGTTGATAGTGGAGTGTTAAAGTCTCCCATTATTATTGTGTAGGAAGCTAAGTCTCTTTGTAGGTCTTCAAGGACTTGCTTTATTAATCTAGGTGCTCCTATATTGGGTTCATATATATTTAGGATAGTTAGCTCTTCTTGCTGAATTGATCCCTTTACCATTATGTAATGGCCTTCTTCGTCTCTTTAGATCTTTGCTGGTTTAAAGTCTGTTTTATCAGAGACTAGGATTGCAATCCCTGTCTTTTTTTGTTTTCCATTTGCTTGGTAGATCTTCCTCCCTTTATTTTGAGCCTATGTGTGTCTCTGCATGTGAGATGGGTCTCCTGAATACAGCACACTGATGGGTCTTGACTCTTTATCCAATTTGCCCATCTGTGTATTTTAATTGGAACATTTAGTCCATTCACATTAAAGGTTAATATTTTTATGTGTGAATTTGATCCTGTCATTATGATGTTAGCTGGTTATTTTGCTCATTAGTTGATGCAGTTTTTTCCTAGCATTGATGGTCTTTACAATTTGGCATGTTTTTGCAGTAGCTGGTACTGATTGTTCCTTTCCGTGTTTAGTGCTTCCTTCAGGAGCTCATGTAGGGCAGGCCTGGTGGTAATAAAATCTCTCAGCATTTGCTTGTCTGTAAACGATTTTATTTCTTCTTCACTTATGAAGCTTAGTTTGGCTGGATATGAAATTCTGGGTTGAAAATTCTTTTCTTTAAGAATGTTGAATATTGGCCCCCACTCTCTTCTGGCTTGTAGAGTTTCTGCTGAGAGATCCACTGTTAGTCTGATGGGCTTCCCTTTGTGGGTAAACTGACCTTTCTCTCTGACTGCCCTTAACAATTTTTCCTTCATTTCAACTTTGGTGAATCTGACAATTATGTGTCTTGGAGTTGCTCTTCTCAAGGAATATCTTTGTGGGTCTCTCAGACCACAGTGCAATCAAACTAGAACTCAGGATTAAGAAACTCAATCAAAACCACTCAACTACATGGAAACTGAACAACCTGCTCCTGAATGACTACTGGGTACATAACGAAATGAAGGCAGAAATAAACATGTTCTTTGAAACCAATGAGAACAAAGACACAATATACCAGACTCTCTGGGACACATTTAAAGCAGTGTGTACAGGGAAATTAATACCACTAAATGCCCACAAGAGAAAACAGGAAAGATCTAAGATCAATATCCTAACATCACAATTAAAAGAACTGGAGAAGCAAGAGTAAACACATTTAAAAGCTAGCAGAAGGCAAGAAATAACTAAGATCAGAGCAGAACTGAAGGAGATAAAGACACAAAAAACCCTTCAAAAAATCAATGAATCCAGGAGCTGTTTTTTTGTAAAGATCAACAAAATTGCAAGACTAATAAAGAAGAAAAGAGAGAAGAATCAAATAGATGCAATAAAAAATGATAAAGGGGATATCATCACTGATCCCACAGAAATACAAACTACCATCAGAGAATACTATAAACATCTCTATGCAAATAAACTAGAAAATCTAGAAGAAATGGATAAATTCCTGGACACATACACCCTCCCAAGACTAAACCAGGAAGAAGTTGAATCCCTGAATAGACCAATAACAGCCTCTGAAACTGAGGCAATAAGTATTAGCCTACCAACCAAAAAAAGTCCAGGACCAGATGGATTCACACCCGAATTCTAACGGAGGTACAAGAAGGAGCTGGTACCATTCCTTCTGAAACTATTCCAATCAATTGAAAAAGAGGGAATCCTCCCTAACTCATTTTATGAGGCCAGAATCTTCCTGATACCAAAGTCTGGCAGAGAGACCACACACAAAAAAAGAGAATTTTAGACCAATATCCCTGATGAACATTGATGCAAAAATCCTCAATAAAATACTGACAAACCGAATCCAGCAGCACATCAAAAAGCTTATCCACCATGATCAAGTGGGCTTCATCCCTGGGATGCAAGGCTGGTTCAACATACGCAAATTAGTAAATGCAATCCAGCGTATAAACAGAACCAAAGACAAAAACCACATGATTATCTCAATAGATGCCGAAAAGGCCTTTGGCAAAATTCAACAGTCCTTCATGATAAAAACTCTCAATAAATTAGGTATTGATAGAATATATCTCAAAATAATAAGAGCTATTTATGACAAACCCACAGCCAATGTCAGACTGAATGGGAAAAAAACTGGAAGCATTCCCCTTGAAAACTGGCACAAGACAGGGATGCCCTCTCTCACCACTCCTATTCAACATAGTGTTGGAAGTTCTGGCTAGGGCAATCAGGCAAGAGAAAGAAATAAAGTGTATTCAATTAGGAAAAGAGGAAGTCAAATTGTCCCTGCTTGCAGATGACATGATTGTTAATTTAGAAAACCCCATCGTTTCAGCCCAAAATCTCCTTAAGCTGATAAGCAACTTCAGCAAAGTCTTAGGATACAAAATCAATGTGCAAAAGTCACAAACATTCTTATACACCAATAACAGACAAACAGAGAGCCAAATCATGAGTGAACTCCCATTTACAATTGCTTCAAAGAAAATAAAATATCCAGGACTCCAACTTACAAGGGATGTGAAGGACCTCTTCAAGGAGAACTACAAACCACTGCTCAATGAAATAAAAGAGGACACAAAAAAATGGAAGAACATTCCATGCTCATGGATAGGAAGAATCAATATTGTGAAAATGGCCATACTGCCCAAGGTTATTTATAGATTCAACGTCATCCCCATCAAGTTACCAATGACTTTCTTCACAGAATTGAAATAACTACTTTAAACTTCATATGGAACCAAAAAAGAGCCCGCATTGCCAAGGCAGACCTAAGCCAAAAGAACAAAGCTGGAGGCATCATGCTACCTGACTTCAAACTATACTACAAGGCTACAGTAACCAAAACAGCACGGTACTGGTATGAAAACAGAGATATAGACGAATGGAACAGAACAGAGCCCTCAGAAATAATACCACACATCTACAACCATCTGACCTTTGACAAACCTGACAAAAACAAGAAATGGGGAAAAGATTCCCTATTTAATAAATGGTGCTGGGAAAACTGGCTAGCCATAAGTAGAAAGCTGAAACTGGATCCCTTCCTTATCCCTTATAGAAAAATTAATTCAAGATGGATTAGAGACTTAAATGTTAGACCTAAAACCATAAAAACCCTAGAAGAAACTCTAGAAGTTGGGTGCTGACAAGTTGATGGGTGCAGCACACCAACATGGCACAAGTATAAATATGTAACAAACCTGCATGTTGTGCACATGTACCCTAGAACTTAAAGTATTAAAAAAAGAAAAAATCCTAGAAGAAAACCTAGGTAATACAATTCAGGACATAGGCATGGGCAAGGACTTCATGTCTAAAACACCAAAAGCAATGGCAACAAAAGCCAAAATTGACAAATGGGATGTAACTAAACTAAAGAGCTTCTGCACAGCAAAAGAAACTACCATTAGAGTGAACAGGCAACCTACAGAATGGGAGAAAATTTTTGCAATCTACCTATCTGACAAAGGGCTAATATCCAGAACCTACAAAGAACTCAAACAAATTTACAAGAAAAAAACAAACCCCATCAAAAAGTAGGCAAAGGATATGAACAGGCACTTCTCAAAAGAAGACATTTATGCAGCCAACAGACACATGAAAAAATGATCATCACTTGTCGTCAGAGAAATGCAAATCAAAACCACAATGAGACACCATCTCATGCCAGTTAGAATTGTGATCATTAAAAAGTCAGGAAACAACAGGTTCTGGAGATGATGTAGAGAAATAGGAACACTTTTACTCTGTTGATGGGATTGTAAACTAGTTCAATCATTGTGGAAGACAGTGTGACAATTCCTCAAGGATCTAGAACTAGAAATACCATTTGACCCAGCCATCCCATTACTGGGTATATACCCAAAGGATTATAAATCATGCTGCTATAAAGACACATGCACAAATATGTTTATTGTGGCACTATTCACAATAGCAAAGACTTGGAACCAACCCAAATGTCCATCAATGACAGACTGGATTAAGAAAATGTGGCACATATATACCATGGAATACTACGCAACCATAAAAAAGGATGGGTTCATGTCCTTTGTAGGGACATGGATGAAGATGGAAATCATCATTCTGAGCAAACTATAGCAAAGACAGAACACCAAACACTGCATGTTCTCACTCATAGGTGGGAATTGAACAATGAAAACACTTGGACACAGGGTGGGGAACACCACACACTGGGGCCTGTCGTGGGTTGCGGGGAGGGGGAAGGGATAGCATTAGGAGATATACCTAATGTAAATGATGAGTTAAAGGGTGCAGCACACCAACATGGCACATGTATTCATATGTAACAAACCTGCACGTTGTGAACATGTACTCTTGAACTTAAAGAATAATAAAGAAAAAAAAAGGCCCTTAAAAGACTGACTTCTGCTGGCTGCTCCTCTGTTTCTTTTCCCTTGTTGTCTCTTCTGCCTCATCTCACTCCTTCCCCAGTTAACTCCCTAACAGATCACCTCTAGGTATGAATATTAGTAATGCAATGCATTATATGCTTAACTCTTTCCCAAAGGAGAATCTCCAGTATACAGGAATTTTTAATCAATTGAAGAGGGAACAATTTTAAGAAGACCTCCCAAGCTTTGCCTATTCAAATCTCATTCCTCTCTTCTCATCCCTGACCATGTAGGCCATTCAGTAAGCAAATGGATTTTACCTTGGTTAGCAGCATGCATTCACACAGCATCACCTCTACCTTTGCTCTCTACACTCTGGCTTTCCCTGCTCAAATTCCAATGAAAGCATCATAAAACAAAATGCTACATTTATTTGGATAAATACAAACAAGGAAAATATTTAAAGCTGCTAATGGTACACCCCCCAAAAAGAGTCTTCTTTCTATATTTCCTAAATGGGAAAATGCATTTATATAGAGTACATATATATCTTCATTATGTAGTGTATAGTTATCTCCAGATAAACATCACCTAAATAATTCTGCAATACAAGTTGTTCAATTTAAATAACAATAGTATTAGTAATTAAGTGTGATAGTTCAAAATAGCATGGAAATGTTCACAGTGTTTTTCACAGAATTATTCCATTTTAACATTGAAGAATTATTCTAAATTATCTTCTCATTTTGCATTTGAGGACACTGAATGATGAAGTGACTTGCCTGAAGGACTCTGCCCACTCAGAACAAGAGCCAAGGTCGCTTCTCTCCTGGTCCATTGTATGTGTATGTGTTTTACACAACAAAATCACACACCTCTTAGGCTTTTTATAAGTCTTACTGGAAAATTGTTGAAGTGATCAACTCAACACCTACCTGGGGCCACTGTAACTCCCTGAAGGATCAAATAAAGACGAATAAGCAAATGAGAGAAGCTGACAGCATTATAAAGATGAATAAGCAAATGAGAGAAGCTGACAGCATTCCTGTCCTGCTGACCTTGTACCCCAGAGCATAACTAGTGACATCATCTCAGTCTCTTCACTCCCTAACAGTTCATTGCTTACATTCTTGATGTGAACCCACACCCCCTCAGGTTGTAGGAAAATGTCCCCACCATATGATCCCCCTCATGGCTGTGTGTGCTTTGCTGCTTCAGGGCCTGCCCCTCACCCAAATTCTCCTCAAATTCTGACTAAGCCTTGAGGAGCGATCGTAGAATAAATCTAGGTCTTGGCCTCTATATTTTGGGATTGCCCAAACAAGACTATCCAGTCTCTCCAAAGAAAAGGCAACTTCATTTTCCCAGTTTTGGCCTCACTGCCATTGTTGTAAATACACAGCTGCTTGAGTTCTTGGGCCACAGGCTGCCCACACTCCGTGAGTGCTTTCCCTCCGAGGATGGGGAAGCTGTGCTTGGTGCCTGCACGTTGCTACTGCATCCAGGAATTGAGATCACTCCTGGGACTTCAGGCGAGGGGTACTCACCGAGCGCAGACAGTAACAGCATCCACTGCAGAGAGCTGTTCTGTGAAGAAGTTGGTGTATGAAAAACGTTTAGTGCACCACCTGGCACACGTGAGTGCTCAGGAAATTTATACTACATTTCTCACATAAGATAATGGAGAAGAGTATTTCCAATATAAAGAAAAGACTCTAAAGCAACAATCCAAATGTCCTTCAATGGGTGAACATTTTCAAAACGTTGGTATATTCATACCAGGGAATATTACTCAGCAGTAAAAAAAAGGAATGAATTATTGAATCAACTTCAGTGGATTTAAAGGGGATAATTGTGAGTTTAAAAAGCCAAGCATATAATCTTGCATGCCATATGATTCAACTTATATAGTATTACTTAAATGTAAAAAATAATAAGGATGGAAACAGATTAGTGTTTGCCAGGGGTTACGTGAGTGGAGAAAGAGTAAAGTGGCTTTGGTTATAGAAAGACAGCACAAGGGATAGTTGGGATGCAATTGCTCTGTTATCTTGGGTAACACAAACCTACAGATAGTAGAAAATTGCATAAAATTAATGCCGACATGACATGCATTTTAAATCGCATTAAGTTAACGCAGACATATACACACTTGTATACATTAATTTAATGCAATTTAAGTGCATTTAAAACTGGTAAGATTTGAATACATTCTGTGGATTATGTCAATTTTCTGGTTGTAATATTGTACTACAGTTATGCAAGATGTTTGTTATTTTGTGGAAAAACTAAGTAAAAAGCCCATAGACTAGCCCTTTTATTTCCTACCACTACAGGCAACTCTACAGTTATCTACAAAAAGTTAAATAAAACAACAACTACTAAAATAATTTCCTGGGGTTCCTATAATTGTCATTCTGCCTTTAGTTTTTTTCTTATTGAAGATGAAGACCTGAGAACAATGCCCAAATAAAAATGTATTTGTAGAAATATACTTTAGAGTTATTAAAAATCCTTTTAAAAAAATAAAAGCCTAGAATTTATAGGCAAATAGATTACTTTGTCCAACTATTTTTTTCCTTCAAAAAGGAAGGACTAAAATTAGGCATTCATTGACAATTTATGTACAATCTAAAGTAAGATTAATTTATACTGACTTTTCTGACTTCCAGCCACCAAATCCAAAAATAGCTCATCCTGAGCTCCTGACATCTGCGATCTGAGAGTCTAGAATCAATTGTGCCTGAGAACTTTACAAACACACACACACATTTTTAAAAAGCAGCAAAAAGTTGGAAGGAAATGGGAGCAGGAAACAGAGAGCTTTTGTTTGTGGATGTCTTTCCTGCCCTTCCCATGTGGCTTACTTACAATGTCAGAAATTTCTTCTTTGGGCCTCACTTCCTCCAAGTTATTTACCAGAGTTTAAGACTGGGTCTTCTAAGCCACCAGAGAGGGAAATGCTGACTGCTGGTATTTACCCGCATAGCAGCAGTCAGCCTGAAGCAATGTACCTATGATCCTACGAGTATTCTAGAGGGCCTGGCATTTTCCTCGATGTTGTTTGTGGGACCAATGCTATTCCCTTGCTGCTGTGATATTCTGTGTTCATAAACCTCCACCAATTTATTGAGGAAAACACATCCATCTCATCTAAAACACTGGCAAAAATTCTCTGTATTGTGCCTGCCTCCCAGAAGTTCTTCATTCAAACAGCCCACAGACAGACTTGTACCATGAAGTCCACGAAGCCCCAACTGCCAACGTCACCCTGTCAAGAACATATTGTGTACATCACAGTTGAAAAACAGGAGAAGCTGTGCAGTTGGTTTAAAAAAAAATGTGCTATCAAGTTTCAATTAGTGGAGTTCAAATTGTCTACTAGAACAAGGCTTTTCAAAATACTTGTGATAACCAATTGCACACTGATAAAACTGTAAATTTCAATAAAAATAACTCATTAGAAAAAGAAAAAATCCAGGAAGATGTAAGAAAATATAACCCCCAAATTTTATTATTAAATTGACAGACATAGAATTACTTTGTCAAATTGCTATAGAAATTTCTAAACACTGAACTCTCGATTTCAGCACTATTTAGTACAAGCAGTCCATGAGCCTCACCTGACCAAATTTTGAGAGCACTGAACTGGAGGACATGCTCTCATCTGGTCTTCCACAATGCTCTTCAACACTCACCTTTAGATGACCCCTTTATGCTTTTTTTTCCCCTCTATTGCTGCTCTTGGCAAGGAAAGATTTAGAAAAAGATCTCAAGTCTATGTGATATTCCTGACATGAGTGTTGTCTCACTAGAAAAAAAAGGCAGGGCCATGTTTATCCATCTTGACATTTGACCTTTACTTGCTCAGTGATTAAAAGGATCTTGCAATGTAGGAATTATCTTAGGGAAATCAAAGTGAATTAAATTGTAGGTAAGAGTAACAGACATTAAATCCTGATTTTTTTTTTTTTTTTTTTCGAAATCTGAATGATCTCTACACCACTTCTGTGGGCTACTGTAATATTTTAAGAGGACTAGTGTACCTATAAAAATTATTTTGGTGTGTGGTTATCTATATTTTCTACCATAAGGAACTCAGTATATTTTTTATAGTTCCTTCCATTGCTATTTATTCTAATTATTCATTTGTACATTTTTTTTCTCCCTCAAAGAGAGGACACTCTTTCTGAAGGCAAAAACTTCGCCTATTGGCTTTTTACATCTTTCATAGTATCTAGCACAGACCATAAATCAACATTCAGTAAACACAAAATAAGTACACTAACCATCAGTTCTCTTATTGTTAGTTGAAACCTTTGATATGAATAATATAAATTTTTCAAAGAGGAAAAAATGATACTTCAAAGTGAAAGGAATATTTTAAAT
Organism: Theropithecus gelada; assembly: GCF_003255815.1. Taxonomy (NCBI): domain Eukaryota; kingdom Metazoa; phylum Chordata; class Mammalia; order Primates; family Cercopithecidae; genus Theropithecus; species Theropithecus gelada. The sequence goes on from NC_037685.1 coordinate 89,979,546, forward strand.
ACAAAATAAAATATGACTACATAATTTCAATTCTCTTTCATGATCGAAAAGGCCTTCTAACATCTTAGAAATCAGTTTTTATTGCCTTAGCCAAAGGTATATGACTGAGTAGTTATAATTATTTGTTTTTTTCCTTAAATTAAACCATTGCAGCTACTCAGCAAAGCATTTTTGGAGGACCTTGTAGATAAGGCTGAATTTGCTCCTCGGTCAGTAAGGACCCTTAGTCAATAATAACACTACCCTAGCTGTTAGACTAACCTCAAAAAGCCACTAATGACCCAAGTTGAATGGTTTTCCAATGTACGCTGCCATCTTGGACTCACTTCTCAATTGACAGAATCCCTACAGCTGCTTAAAAGCTTTCTACATTTTATTTTGCCAAAGCCTCTTTAAACATTGCCTATGAGCCCTGAAGCTTTTTCAAACAAGTCAGACCTTCTAATACCTCTAAAGCAGCTGTGAGGACTTCACGTTTTCACAAAGGGAATAAAAGATGGAAGCTGTAAAGAGTGGCTTATGGGAGTCTTTGTACTTACAAATAAAATGTCTCAATAAGTTTATTCATGTAAACAAAATAATGAGGAATGATAAAAACAACAAAAACACAATTTACTATCTTCACCAGTGTAATTATACCAGTGAATTCTGTCTACTTCTGTGGAGAGGAAAAAAGAAAAAAAAATAACACTAAGTACTTAAAATCTCACCTGTTAGAAAATTATACTTATGTTTCCAATAAAGGTTCTAGGCACAATTTTAATGGATCTGGGTGATGTATAACTATATAATTCCAGAAAGCTTTTCTAGTATTCTAGGCCAACTTTAAAGCGTTAAATTGTAGTATACACAAAATATAGCAAATAAGGTTATAAAAATTATGATGTACTTTTCACATCATTTTGGTAGAGGATTCAAAAATCTCTTTAATTTTTTTTTTTTTTTTTTTTTTTTTTTTTGAGATGGAGTCTTGTTCTGTCACCCAGGCTAGAGTCCAGTGGTGCGATCTCGGTTCACTGCAATGTCTGCCTCCCAGGTTCAAGCGATTCTCCTGCCTCAGCTTCCTGAGTAGCTGGGACTACAGGTGCGTGCCACCACACCCGGCTAATTTTTGTATTTTTAGTAGACATGTTGTTTCACCATGTTGGCCAGGCTGGTCTCAAACTCCTGACCTCAGGTGATCCACCTGCCTCTGGGATTGCAGGCATTAGCCATGGCACCCAGACCACTAATTTTTTAAAATTCATTTTTAAAAACTAGGTATGTATTTTTAATTGACACATAATAATTGTACATATTTATGGGGCACAGGGTAATATTTTGATACATGTATAGAGTAATGATCAAACCAGGCCAATTAGCATATCTATCACCTCCAAACTTTATTTTTTTGTGTGTTGGTAACATTTAAAATCCTTTCTTCTAGGTATTTGAAACAAATGCAATAAACTATTATTTACTATAGTCACTCTACAGAGCTACAGAGCACTAGCATGTACTCCCCCTATATAGTTGTAGTTTTGTAACCTCTAACCAGATCTTTCCCTATTCCCACCTCCCCTAAACTTTCCCAGCCTCTAGTAACCACTATTTTATTGTCTACTTCTGTTAGTCAAATTTCAGCTTCCACATATGAGTGAGAACATGTATTTATCTATCTGTGCCTGACTTTTTTAACTTAACGTAAAGTCCTCCAGGTTCATCCATGTTGCTGTGAGGGACAGAATTCTTCTTTTTTTTTAATTTTTTTTTTTTTTTTGAGATGGAGTTTCGTACTTGTTGCCTATGCTGGAGTGCAATAGCATGGTCTCGGCTCACTGCAACCTCGGCCTCCCGGGTTCAAGTGATTCTCCTGCCTCAGCCTCCCAAGTAGCTGGGGTTAGAGACTCCTGCAACCATGCCTGGCAAGTTTTTTTTTTGTTGTTTTTTTGTTTCTTTGCATTTTTGGTAGAGATGCGGTTTCACCATGTTGGCCAGGCTGGTAACTCCTGACCTCAGGTGATCTGCCCGCCTTGGCCTCCCAAAGTGCTGGGATTACAGGTGTGAGCCACCATGCCTGGTCGGATTTCATTTTTTCAAAAAATATAACTGAAGAATATATATGCCACATTTTCTTTCTTCTTTCCATTTTTTTTTTTTTTTTTTTTTTTTTTTTTTTTTTTTTTTTTTGAGAGACAAGATCTCACTGTGTTCCCAAGGCTGGAGGGCAGTGGTATGATCACAGTTCACTGCAGCCTCAACTCCTGGGCTCAAGCAATCCTCCCAAGTAGCTGGGACTACATGCGCGAGCCACTGCTCCAGTGTATACATTTTCTATATCCATTCATCTCTTGATGGACACTTTGATTGATTCGTAACTTGGCTATTGTAAATAGTGCTGAAACAAACACAGGAGTACAGACATCTCTTCAACATAGTCATTTCCTTTTCTTACCACATCTTTATAATAGCCTCTTTATTCATAGTCTGGGTCCTGAGGTATTGAATTGAACACGTATTTCTAAAAAAAGCATGCTATTTTTGCCAGGTATTTAATTGCACAACCGAAGTATTAAATCTCTACTTGCAGCATACTTGGGAACAGTTTCCAATATATTTACATGGTAAACTTAGTTGTTTGTTTTTTTTTAAAGCATGCATCTGTATTATGAAAGCAGTACCAGAGTCCTGAAAAGAGACAGGGATAATCCTTATTCATACAGAATCCCCATCATGTAATCAATGTTAATATGCCTTGGCAATAGCTTACCTTTAAATTTTATGTTCTTGATGGGGATGGAAAACTCATGGCATGACATGTATGTTCTGGGAAAGTAAACGTCTGAATTGATAACAAATATAAGAAATTATTTGTAAGACCCAAATGGTGTTCACTGACCATATAATGGCTAGATTTTTCTGCTTATCAGTTCTAGATGTACTGTAGCTCTTCCTAGATATAACTTTAACTTTATCCTTTTCTATTTCTTATTATATGCAAGTCAATATCCTAACTGGCTAACTGGCACCCAATGAGGTCTCATGATCATTTATCAAATGAATGAATTAATTAATGAATGCATGAATAAATAGTTGAATAAAAGTACAAGTTTAACTATATCTAACCAGAACTGAATAAAATGTTACATTACATTCTATTTCTTGAGATCTATTACTGTATTCAGCATGGTAATTTTCAAACTTTAGGCACTAAATAAAGATTTGTTTTTATCGAAACAACATGGTTAACATTCCTTACCTCTCAAAAAAATTATACAGCATTTGCATTTGTTAATTTTAAATTAGCAAATTTTACTACCTTCTTTATTTTTCATATAAAGAATTCCTGCCCAACTGAAAGTTTTAAATCTCTCCCATAGATTTTCATAAATATCACTTATCTTGTGCTATAAGTCCATTTTACATGTTATTGTTGAAAGGCTATGTTTAGCAAGCAATCTAGGTGTTATATATCAAAGTGTCTATAGTTAATGACAATATACTACATTCTTGAAAAATGCAAAGAGAGTGGATGTTAAGTGCTTTCATCACAAAAATGATAACTGTGAGGTAATGCATTTATTTTTTTCCTTTTTTTGTTTCTTTTTTCTTTTTACAAACCCTGCATATGGCATTCAGTGCATTTGCTAATTAGCTAAAATTAACTATTCCACAATTTAGAAATACTTCAAAACATCATGTTGTATACAATAAATACATACAATTATTTGTCAAACAAACAAACAAACAAACAGCTTAGCACAGTGGTTTATGCTTGATCCCAGCATTTTGGGAAGCCAAGACAGAGGATCACTTGAGCCTGGGAGTTTGAGACCAGCCTGGGCAACATAGTGAGACCCCGACTCTATAAAAAAAAATTAGCCAGGCATGGTGGTGTGCACCTGCAATTGCAGCTACTCAAGAGGCTGAGGTGGGAGGATGGGTTGAACCCAGGAGGTCAAGGCTGCAGAGAGCCATGATTGTACCACTGCACTCCAGCCTGGGTGACAGAGTGAGACCTTCTCTCCAAAAAAATAATCCAAAGCAGAATACACAAGTGTAAGTACAAGATCGGAGCCTGAATCCTTCCTAGGCTCTAGCGGAAAATAAAGACTCCAGGAAAGAGGATTAATCCTGCCAGGCACTACTTTGAGCATAACAGGTGGTACTGAAGAGCATGGGCTCTGGTGTTAGACCACAGGGTCTGAATCCCAGTCTCACCAATTCTTAGCTTTGATTCACAGGACAAGTAACCTCAGTTTCTTGTAGGTAAGATTGGATAACAGCATCTACCTCATAAACTTAAGAGAAGAATTAAATGAGAACATGCACATACAAATCCCTGGCACACAGTAAGTTTTCGATAAATGTTAGGGATTACTATCATTACAGAGAACCCAGACTCTTTTTCTGGCAAACAGACAGCATTTTTAAATTATCTGTTTTTTTCCAAGTATCACTTGCCCTAAAGTTGATTTATGAATTAAGTGTTTTTCTCTTTCTAAATTTGATGTAGATTAAAATTTGGTGTTTAATTCTTATTCAAGCATTATAATAGGGACGTTTGGGAAGGGTGAGAAGGACAGTTATACCTAATGAAGTTCTTTTCCTTGAAAAAGAAGGAGCCATTTATTCCAGATAGCAAGAAGCTGGCATAGACACCCTTTCACTTACCCTCTGTCCCCACTTGCCATTCCTCCCACTACTTTTCAACATTTTCTCTTCCTGCTAAATGTCCTCATGATGATACTTCAATATAAAACAATGTGATTTTTAAATATTGTCACTAAAATATTAAAGATACATCATACTTCCCATGATACCTGCATTTCAAAATAGGCTTTTCTGTAATGGTTATGCTTAATATATTGTGCAAGCCTCAAACAGTGAAATTTGTCACTATAGTACCAACTGTACAATAGAGATAATCTTGGCATATGGGGGGTAAATACACATTTAACAAAAGGCAAGAGAAGTGAACCTGTGAATGATGGCCTGGTAAGTCTAATATCAACAGTAAAATGATGAAACGGGCCTGACAAGATGAAATTTATCAAAATCTGGAGGTTGATGGAATCATGAGCAATAAGTAGCATGGTTTTATAAAGAGCAAATCATACCCGACACAATCAATAGCTCTTTTCAGCAGAATGACAAAATTAGAGGAAGAAGGGAATCAGGTAAGTGTTGCCTATTTGCACTATCACAATGCATTTCAAATGGTCCCCGCAAATTTTAAATTCAACTGTAGATAAAACTGACTCAGCCATGAATACTTTCTAAAAAGGCCTGGAAAAAAAAATGTACAATGTCACAGATAATGACAATGAAGGCCGTTGTGGGATGCTAGAGTTAATAAAGCTCATTCACTGCATTTTCTAAACTGATGAAAAGGAAAAAGTATATCAGAATTGTAAATAACATGTCAGTGAATAGCGCATTTCATAGAACACAATTAGGCAGATTTTAAAATACAATGGATAATCTAAAAGGATCGTAGGTGAGATCCCTGTAACAACTATCTCTTGACTAAAATAAAACAGACTGAGATAAGGGGAAAGCCCTAGGGACCGAGAATCCTGGGTTGTGTTCTCTCTTTACCTTCTCCAACTGCATTCTTCCATGACTCATTTAACGGTCTGGGATTCTTCCCCTAACCTTGACTTTAGGACAGCATATGACTGGCAAAAACCTCATGACGTCCACTGAATACCTTGGCTGTTTGAGCATAACTGGATGGGAGAAATTTATATATCCTTCCTCAACTCTGACTTTCTCAACCTCGTCTGCTTCTTCCATACAGATGGAATCGCAGCTTTGGTTTAGAGATGCCATCCTGGCCCATAGTCTGTTCAGAGAGAGAGAGAGAGAAATAAACAAGCAATTGAAAAGAAATGAACTAAAAGTTATAATACAAGTGTGTAGAAAGTTCTACAGCAACTCAAAGAAATAAGAGACTGTCAGAGAGAATTAGGTAAATGTTTCAAGAAGTGACATTTGGTCAGGGCCTTGAAGACCAGGTAGAGAGGAGGTGGGAAATGAAGGGTCTGCCACCTGAAGGGGCAGCAGACACAAAACTCTCCTCCTGGATATAATGAGAAAGAAAACTTCTGTGCAAGCTCCATCCCGCTCAGAATGCTGCTTGAAGAGCAGATGGAATGACCCACATGACAGAATTTTATAAAATGCTGTATAAATATGAGAGATTGTAATTATGCTATGAGTAGTTTAAAATTACTTTTAAAGAAAATTCCTAGTAGGCTAAATGCTAGGAGAGCCTAAAACCCAACTGCCTAACTTCAGCCTAAATGTGGCATCATTAGCATTACTGGGCTTTACCCAGGGCTCTCACGCTTCTAACCACGAGTAGAGTAGGGAGACACCACACGCAGAACAGAGGCCAAGTTTTCTTATGCGTACCTGTGCTCCCAAACAGAGCGTGACTCACGCGTGTGGGATATGAAGCTGCCCACAGATCAGCATGCATCCACAGGCAGCAGCTGCCACTATCCTTCTCTGCAGCTATGTTTGCGGTGAAGAGGAGGGTAGAGTGTCCCCATCAACCAAACTTAAAAGCTTGGAGTCACCTTAGACTCCTTCCCTCTGTGTTGTGATTTCATTGTAATTTATCATCTTTCTTGTTCTCATCTTTTCATTTCCTTCCACGCTGTCACCAGCAAATCTACCTCCTCACTTGGGCAATTACAAGGCTCCCTACCTGGGGTCTTCCATCAGCTTTTTAGCCTCTCTCTCTCCTCCAGTCCACTCTCCAGAACAACCTGGCATAGAAAAATACCGCTGCTGTCCTGTTGTGCTCTTATTCGAAATTCATCACTAACTCCCCATTGCCAGTATCAGTGATTCTCAAACTTCATTTGCATGAAAACCATGTCTGACATTTGTTTAAAATGCAGACTTCAGGATGTTCCTTCCCATTCTGACTCACTCATGGTAGAGCTCTGGAATCTTCATTTTTTAACAAACAAAAACTTTGTGTTAGTTTTACTACTGTTTGGGGGACAGCTCAGAGGTCAGCTATTATTGGGTCTATACCTGACCTTTAAATACCTGTTCCCAAGTGTCTATTTAAAGTTGCACAATCACTTCTGTTAGGCATGATTGTCAAAACTCGGAAAACAATATATAATTTTTGCATACATATAATGCATATCTATCAATTTATATATTTAAACACATAGTGCTATGTAAATAAAACACCAACTGGGATGTCTTTCCGGCCCCAAGGGGCTACTAACTGGTTCAGAAATATGGGAATGACTCACAGGTTAAAAGATGCTAAGTTATCTGCAGTCATGTTCAAAGGAAGCTTGATTCATGGTCCTAGAATCACACAGTTTAAATAACGCTCCAAAAAGTAACTTCTTCTGTTGGGAAGGGAGGGACATCTTCCTGAGGAGATTTAAGTCATCAGGTAATAAGCTATTTCTTTCTCTTTTCCTCCATGGGGTAAGATCGGTAGTGGTGGAACATTTAACTTACTCCTCCCATTATGGTACTCAATCCATCATTCCCCAGGCTGGAGAACTGGAACCTGTCTTCTGTCTAAAACGGGTGAAATGATCAAGCAACAAACGATGTGCCCAGGAAATGGTCAGGAGAAAGGCAGTGAAACTGAGAGGCAAGTTGCATAGACATAGTCCACAGTCCCAGAACTTGGCACACAAGGGTTCATGAATTTGATATGAGTCAAATGGATGCTACCTTAGGCAATTGGGACTTTGGTCAACTTTCCAGTCACCAACAAGAATTAGAGGAGCCCGTAAGCAAGAGGTTGTAGGACATATGTGTTAAAGCAAAATAAGCAAAAGGCCATTAGCCTGAGGCTGTTTCTGTGCCCAGAACCCTTACACAAGCAAGCTGAAACTTAGCGGCATTTCTTAGAACATGTTGTTATTTTTTTAATTGACAAATGAAAGTTGTATGTATTTATCATGTACAACATCTTGTTTTAAAATATAGGCACATTATGGAATAGATCAACGAACTAATGACAGTGTTCATAATGTTCATTATCTCATAAACTTGGCTTTTTTGATAAGTGGTGAGAATGTAAAATCTACTTAGCTATTTTTACAATACAATACATTGGGCTTGGCGTGGTGGCTCACACCTGTAATCCCAGCACTTTGGAAGGACATGGCGGGCATGAACACCTGAGGTCAGGAGTTCAAGACCAGCCTGGCCAACATGGCAAAACTCCATCTCTACTAAAAAATATGAAAATTAGTCAGGTCTGGTGCTGCGTGCCTGTAATCCCAGCTACTCAGAAGGCTGAGGCAGGAAGAAATGCCTCAGCCTGGAGGTGGAGGTTGCAGTGAGCCAAGATTATACCACTGAACTCCAGCCTGGGTGACAGAGCAAGACTCTGTCTCAAAAAAATAATAATGATTAATTAATAAAAAAATAAAATACAATACATTGTTAACTGTAGTCACCATATTGCACAGTTGATCTCTTGAATTTATGGTTCCCATCTAACTGAAATTTTGTATCCTTTTTCCAATATCTCTCCAACTCCCAAACCATGGCCCCTGGTAGCCAGCACTCTACTCTCTGCTTCTATGAGCCAAACATTTTTAGACTTCACCTATAAGTGAGATCATGCAGTATTTGTGTCTCTGTGCCCAGCTTCTTTGACTTAACGTGATATCCTCCAGGTTCATCCATACTGTTGCAACTGAAAACAAATTTTCACTTTTTTAAGTTGAATAGTATTCTGTTATGAACATATACCACATTTTCTTTATTCATTCATCCGTTGATGGACACTTAGGTTGATTTCATATCTTGGCTGTTGGCGAATATTGCTGCAATAAACATGAGAGTGCAGATATCTCTTCAAAATAATTTTATTTCCTTTGGATATATAACCAGTAGTGGGATTGCTGGAGCATATGTTAATTCTATTTTTAGCTTTCTAAGGAACTTCCATACTGTATTCCATGATGGCTATGCTAACTTGCATTCTCAAGCAGAGGTTCAAGGTTTCCCTTTTCTCCACTTCCTTGCCAAAATTTGTTCTCTCATCTCTTTTTGATAAAATCCATTGTAACAAGTATGAGGTGATATCTCATTATGGTTTTGATTTTCATTTCTCTGATGATTAGTGATGTTGAGTATTTATACCTGTTGGCATTTATATATCTTCCTTTGAGAATGTCTGTTCAGGAACTTTGCCCATTTTTTAATTGGGTTATTTGTTTTCTAGCCACTGGATTGTTGGAGTTCCTATAATATTTTGGATATTAACTCCTTGTATCAGATGTTTGGTTTTGCAAATATTTCTCCCATTTCACCAGTTGTCTCTTCATTCCATCTACTGTTTCCTTTGCTATGCAGAAACTGATTAATTTTGAATCAAGCTTCAGCCAGTCATAGATAGCCAATTAGCCCAGTGGTTAAATAATTTGGGGCCTGTCATCCAATTCACAAATGGATTGGATTGCCTAAAACAGACAAAGCCTTTGAAAATGATTACAGTTGAAGCTAAAATGTTCATGGATAATACCCATATATGGCAAAGGCTCAGCTGTGGCCAATCTAGTAGAGCCTTTTACTTTGCTTCTGCGTTTAGTCTATAAAAGCCCACTGCTCAAGCTGCTGGAGTCAAGCTCTCTGAACCTCTTCTGGTTTTGAGAGCTGCCCAATTCATTCACCATCCTTTACTCAAATAAAATGTGTTAAATTAATTTTGTCTAAAATTTTTATTTTAACAATAGTCATCTGTGGAGACAATGGGAGGAAGAGTATATCTCAGCACGGTACCCAGGCCAGGGAACTGAACAGTTAAGGCCTCAAAGAACCACCAGATGAACCCCATGAAAGATCTAGCATTTGAAGGCCTGCAGCCTGGAGAGAACCAATGGCCACATTGGTAACTGTCCGACAATCACAAGAATGGACTGTAGCCTCCTGCAGCTCCAAACAGTGCCTGGGACTGAGAGAGGCCTGACACTCTCCCTGGCCACTGGTTTTATAAAATTTTAAATAAGCTTCTCCACAGCCGTGTAAAACCTCTGCTCTGTCTCTTGGAGAGAGAGCATTGGATTAGAGTGTAATAATATCTAAAGTTGACTGATCCAAACCAGAAGTCCCGAAGTGTTATGAGATGAGACTAACATTCATCAGATGGTGTGGAAATACTCTCTGAACATAAATATGTTTATAAATGTCATACTTTAAAAAAAAAAAAGGAGCACAAACATAAAATAAAGATAATATAATTCCAAAGTACATGTTAATAATTCTTCTCATTTTTGAATTATTTATCTCAAGTGTACCATGGTATAAAGAAAAAAAAATTTTGATTGGAATCAAAAGATTTGAATTACAGTACCCACCAAAATATTGAAAAACTGGGTCAATGATATAACAATGATGAACAGTAGTTTTGTATCCATGAATTAAGAGCAGTAATTATTACAGTACCCACCAAAAATGGGCCATAGTATCATAAGACTTTTGAAATTCACTATTCAACTCTCGATTTGTAGTAGAGATATTAAAAATGAAAACTCCACATAACACCAGATATTACTGTGCTCATTAGTTGTTAAATGTTTTTGCCAGGCTAATCTCTTTTCCAATATTTTTGGGTATTCACCTAACACCTAATTCTAAAATTTCATATCTAAATATGAGAATTGAACTATATGTCTTCTAAATTTCCTTCAGCTCTAAGACTTCATGATTCTCTTTTCCTTCAGTTTTAGTACACCTTTTATCAGAACTGTTAACAAGTCTGAACGTTGTCCAATTCCTTTCTTTCTTTTTTTTAGAATTAATGAGCAGTAAAGTAATCAAATGGGAGCAGAAATCTTGAGAGAGAAGACATAAGAGGAAAAAAAATTTAAGGAGAAATAACTGACTGGAAAATCAGCTAAAAAAAATCAAGAGTTAACTCCCTCTTCATCTTACTTAATAGAGTATTCCGTTAGATGTAATTCACATATGGAATGGATTGCCTAAAACAGACAAAGCCTTTGAAAATGATTACAGTTGAAGCTAAAATGTTCATGGATAATGAAGTAGAAGAAGATTGTCACTTCCAGATTCAGATACTATGTGAAAGAATCACCAGTCTTAGATAAAATTGTTGAAAAATTTCATGTTACCTGGCATGAATTTGCACTGCCTAGAAAGAAATAACTCTTAGGAGTCAGTTTCTTGGCAACTTGGTGCTATGGCATAAGGTAGTCTCAGCTTTTACTCTTCAGGCAGGTCGAGCTGATGCGTTGCTGGGACAAATCATAACAACAGAGCCTCATCCAGCATTTGCGATGTTCTATTCCCAGTAAGTTCGTGTGTCCCTTGATTCAAGAATAGGTATTGAGTTACAGACACCTGGTATTGCAAGGGTTTTTACTTCGTCCACAAATACTAAATTAGCTATGTATGCAACCCAAATACCACTGTTCAATAAGTTGTAAAGGAAACATGATAATTTAGAGATTGCCAATGTAATCAGGCAGGAAGAGAGAGAGGCCAAAGAGAGAATTTCACATCAGAAACCTGTTCACTTCTCCCACTGAGGCTAAAGTAACTACGAATCATGTTAATTAATCTGCCATAAAATGTCACAGCCTAAATGAGTTCAAAGGATTTCAATTCAATCCATAGTGCATCACAAATACCACCATGAACTAGAGCCAATGCTGCAGCCTTAAATCTAAGAGACATGCAGATAAGAAGACAGGTGTATGCAGAAAAGAATAAAGTATAGTAGAAACCAATTACAGCAAAGTCGTTTTTCTTCCACAAGAAAAAATTTTATTATAAAAAGAAAAATTACTACAACAAAAGGGACTGTGATTTTTTTCTAATGATTGAAGTATCTATCTACTTTCTTGATGAAATGAATTTCACTCAGGTTGAATTATAAATAAATTGTCCAGTTTGCCATGAATATTATAGTTCTACTAAAAATCATACCACCTGCACTGAACGATATAGTAAGTCCTAAACCTCATGTCCTAAACAAACAGATGTAATTACTGGGCATTTAGAGCTAATATGATGTTTTCATATCTAAGATTAAATATGCAGATGGTGACAAAGTCTAGGGTGCATCTGGTTCCAAATAAGAGGTTGACAAAGGCTCTCTTGCTTGATCTGTTACTTAAATATTTGACAGGGTACAGAGATCTAATATGTAATTTTACAGGTGAACATCATCACCCAGCTAACCCTACTGTGGATATATCCTTATATTTCAGATGTGTAGTACTCTTTCTATTCTCATCAGATTGTTGGTGGTGGCAGCTGAACACTTAAGCACAGTAAAAATGTATTATTAGCAAAAATCTGGCTTATTATTCAATTATCAATGGCTGGTTGAACTCTCAAAGTAGGCTAAGTATGGCTTTGATAAGTATGCAGAAGTTCTCAAAGTGTTCTAAAACAGTAATTTCACAAAATGAAGCTTTCCTAGATAACTTTTGTATTTGTTAAGATATACCTGCCCTTTGCTCATCAACATAACTTAGACCATATTGTGCCAAAATGGACTTCTGCCTATTGATACTTAAGGAATGCTAAAGTATTCTGTTTAAAATAAAACAGAGGCAGTGTTGGGGAACCTGGTGTTTTTTTTTTTTTTCTTTCAATAGAAATAATGTTTTAGATAATACATTTGTAGCTAGTGTTTGACTCAATGAAACAATTTATCAGTATTACTATGAACTCAGCATTATTTGCATGACCTTTTAAAAACCTCTTAGCTTCTCAGGCTTTCAGTTTGGGTGACAGTAATAGTAATATTTTGTAATATTTTGCAATGATTAAATATGTCAGAGAGCCTAGCACAGTTCATAAAGCAGATACTCATTATGTTAGTTTTCTTTCTGCTTTGAAAAAACATTTCATTCTTTCCTTCTTTGCCCTCTTCATCCTCTATTCTTTATTTCTGCCCTTCCTTAGTCATTTCTCTCTCTATTATGAGGATTATCATCTTGACTGTAAACTCTGTAAGGACAGGAACACATATTTTCATCATTATATCCTCAAATCCTAGTACCTTTAGAACACATAATAAACTCAGATTAGCTACCTCTTGAAAGAATCAATTTGGGGAATATAAAATGTAATCCCTGCTTCTGAAATAGAGAACATTATAAAAATATAATTTTAAAAACTTTCATTGCCATAATCCCATACAGATGATAAAAGACTTCCACGTGCATACTTCATTTGTTTAATGTATAAAACAATCTTGAGGTATACAGCTGGAACATGGCAAAAGAAGTCCAAAGCCCTGAGCTCAAAACCCTGACATTCCAAGTCCCCTAACCTGAGGTTATTTTCTAAACTCTTTGAGTCCTGTTTGCTCTGAGCTACAGCTTCTTATCTTCAAACAAGATTAATATCTGTCCTGCCTCTCTGGCAAGAGTTTTCATAAGGATCAAATGAGGGAATGTACGTTGAAATGCATTGTGAACTGTAAAAAAAAAAAAAGTAGATGTAGGAAGTGTCTATAAATCCTTCTCAAAGAAAAGATATGTTATAAATAACTAGTTGTTATGTGTCATCTTCACTCAACAATAAAACAAGTGACGACTACAAGGCCCTTTTTTGTACAGAGAAATTGGTAACTTGGATTGATATGGTCGGGGTTGTTAGAGCTCCTGTAAGAAGTCAGAGTGCATCTGAACCTTGAAGTCTGCTAGAACTTGAATGTGAAACAAATAGAAGGACATGGCAGGCAGGAAGATTTTGAAGAAGGACTTAAAGTGTAGCCCAAGCAGGTAATTTGAGGGGAGAGTAAAAAATCATCCTTGCTGTAATAGAGCATTGGTGTTTGAGAATGGGGTTGAGATGAACTCTCATTGGGGCTGAGATGAACTTGGAGAATTAAAGAGGTCAGAGTATGCGGGACTTTGCATGTCAAGGTAAGTTTCAACTTTTTCATGTTATTAATACAATAATACTATATTTCATGCAGAAAAAATAATATTTTATGGAATCAATAATCTATTATGAGACAAATAGATTTTAGGCAAATAAATCCAATTGTATTCATTAGATCCAAGATGGAAGACTACAGCGCCAAGATTGGTTAAAAGGAAGGAGAAAACTATTGTGGCCTATTCAGGAATGAAGACCAAAAAAAAACTTAAGAAGTAAAGTGCTATTTGGAGGTGGGAGAAGGAGTAATGAATTCAACATTAAAAGGAGCTTGGGGTTAAAATCAGTTCAGATACATAGTGTGAGTATGGCACTGGGACACAGGGACAGGACATGCTTAAATGGGTAGATGACTCTATGAGTCTTAGGGATGAATAATTCTCAAGAGGAGGCCCATGATATTAAGCCTTTATTGGATATGAATAAGTTAATGTGAGTATAGCATTACAGAAGAGGAACCATCTCAGCATTTATAATTGTGTGAGCCAGTCTTTCATAATAAATCTCTATCTACCTATCTGTCTGTCTCCTATTGATTCTGTTTCTGTGGAGAACCTTGACTAACACAGAGAGCAAAACATGCATAAAAGCAATCTCGAACCAGTACTGCATATGCAGCAGGCAAAACACATGAACATTCAGCAAAGTAGATATTACACAAATATGCAATAATTTTGTCTATCAAAAAAATTGAAAATTCCTGGGTTAAAATTAACTCTAAGGTTTGAAATGTCTTGTATGAATAGCATACATTTGAAAAAAAAGTCAGAAATTCTTATTTTTATAGGTTGTAACCAACGAGTCATGGAAGAGCACATGAGGATGTGAAAAAAAAAATCATTGAATTTAGGAGCAAGTGAAGGTAGTTTTAGATATTTAGTAACTCTCTCTACTTTTAAAATAATAAAATATTTGGAAACAAACATTTGGAATTATACGTGATATAATGCTTCATTTTCATAGAACTTTACAGTTTACAAAACACTTAAATGAATGTTATGTAATTTTTTTCTTTTTTGAGATGAGGTCTCAGTCTATCACCCAGGCTGGAGTGTAGTGACACAATCTCAGCTCACTGCAACCTCCACTTCCCAGGTCCAAGTAATTCTCCAGCCTCAGCCTCCCAAGTAGCTGGGACTACAGGCACAATCCACTAATGCCAGGCTAAATTTTTGTATTTTTTGTAGAGACACGGTTTCATCATGTTGCCCAAGTTGGTCTTGAACTTCTGAGCTCGAAGTGACCTGCCAGCCTTGGCCTCCCAAAATGCTAGGATTACAGGGATGAGCCACTGTGCTGGGCCTAAATGTTACATATTTTTATTGATGAATATATACTAACATGTTTGTAAATCTTTTTCATAAACTGTAAAACAGATGCAAATGTAAAATATTGATAGCAATTTATGGGCATTTTATTGAACAATTTTAACTTGCTCAGTTATGCACTTGAAACAGTTTTATTTTTCTCCAATTTCTACCAAATATTTTCTGTTCATTAAGGATATCTTCGGCAGATCCCATAGATTTGGGGTCATTTTCAACTTTAAAAACCCAATCCAGCGTAATTTAAAACAACAATATCATATATTTTTTCTTCCCCAAAACCAACCATGGGTCTTTGCATCAGCAGTGAGGATAATCTGCTTATTATGCCCCTAACTAGACTTCCTGGTTTCAGCTTCTCTCAGTTTGGAGACTGTATTAGTCCAGTTTCACAATGCTATAAAGAATTGCTCGAGACTGGATAATTTATAAAGGAAAGAGCTTTAATTGACTCACAGTTCAGCACGGGTGGGAAGGCCTCAGGAAACTTACAATCATGGAGGAAGTTGAAAGGGAAATAAGGCACCTTCTTCACAAGGCGTCAGGAAGGAGAATGACTGCAGGAGGAACTACCAAGCACTTATAATACCATCAGATCTCGTGAGAACTCACTATCATGAGAATAGCATGGGGGAAACTCCCTGCCTCATGATTCAGTTACCTCCACCTGGTCTCTCCCTAGACATGTAGGGGTTATAGGGATGATGGGGATTACAATTCAAGATGAGATTTTGGGTGGGGACACAGCCAAACCATATCAGAGATGTAGAAGGATGGAAGAAAAGAGAGAAAGGTCTCTTCACTGGGCTGCAGTGACTGTTCTCCAGCTAACACTGACTGGCTTCTCTACCTTCATTGTGGATGTGTCCACTACTAACTCTCCCATAACGTATTTCTTGTGTACTTCCCTGAAGATGAGGAAGTTATAGCACAGAGTTTTCTAACATGCCTCAACTTACACTGGTGGCTCACATCATAGGCAATCCACTAGGCTGGAGATGGTGGGGGAGAAGGCAGCTAGCCTGGTAGCCAGCAAACCCTTTTGGTTAGGATAACAGCTCAAATAGGCACATAGACAGAGCCTACGCATGAGGGAATCCCTATGGTGGGATTCCATAAGTCCACTGCATAAGGGAATCCCTGTGGTGGGATACATGCTAATCATCCATTCTGATGGGCATCCCAAACTCTGTGGATGGTTCTGTTGGATCTTTCTCCTTGCTTGGCTTAGGCAATCATATAGCTGAATGTCCCCCCAGATTCATGTGTTTTGAAATTTAATTACAAATGTGATAGTATTAAGAGGTGGAACATTTAGGGGGTGATTAAATCAGAAGAGCAGAGCCCTCATGGATGGGATTAGGACCCTTATAAAAGGGCTTGAGGAAGTGGATTCATTCCCTTCCGTCCCTTCTGCCATATAAGGATGTAGCATTAGTTCCCTCTGGAGAACTAGGAGCAACAAGGTGTCATCTGGGAAGCAGAGAGCAGCCCTTGCCACACACAGAACTTGCCTCTATTTTAGACCTTCCAGCCTCCAGAACTGTGAGAAATAAGTTTCTGTTGTTGATACATTACCCAGTCTCAGGTACTTAATTATAGTAGCATAAATGGACAAACATAGGCAGCATATTAGTTAGCTTATTACTGGATAAGAAATTATACAGTCATATAATACTCTTAAACATCAAACATGTATTATTTATAATAACCCTAGATCCAACTATAGAGTTCGGCTGATCTGGGTGAGGCTCAATTCATGTCAGTGGAGCCAGTCATGCATCTACAGTCAGCAGGCAGGTAAGCTGGAGCTAACTGCTCTACCATGGTCCCAACTGGAAGACATAGTTCTCCTCCATGTGTTTCTCATGTGGCAGGCTAACTGGGATTTGTTCTCTTGACAATAGCAAAATCCCAAGGAGAAAGGAACCATGCAAAGTATCGTAAGGAATAGGTGTAGAACTGGAATATCATCACTTCTGCTATGTTATTTAGCAAAAAAAGCCAAAACCTCATCCCAGATTCAAGAAGTAGGAAAACAGACTCCACTTATTAATGGCAGAACCTTAAAGGTTACATTTTAAAGAGCAAGGATAAAGGAAAGGACAGAAAATTAGGGTAATTTTCGTAATCAAATTACTAGAGAGGACCTCCAGCCTCAATTATTTGCATACATTTCCCATGCAAAATATACTCACCATCTCCCAAGACCTTTGCAAGTCCCACCCACTCAGCCCTGACATGATGATTGTGATCTACATCAGGTTTTGTTGTGGCTTCTTGTGATCTAGAGATTTTTACCTAAAAAGTCAAGCCTTCTAGAGTCCAAATGCAAAACAAAGCTAAGACAGAATAACCCATACTCTCCATTCAGAAATGACACTTCATTCAAAAATGTGGAGAAGAAGAGGAACAGAATAGTCTCAATATTCATTCTAAATCATTTCCCTGCCTTGGAAATGTTGCAAGAACACCCAATTCAGGGTTTGGGTAATGTTCCTTTATTAGATCCTGGTTCTACTTTCTGGGGGTGGCCCTCTTTTCCAATGTTCTCTTCAGATCTTGCCACAACCCTCTTGCCTCTTGATTTTGAAACATCTCTTTTCCATCACATCTTATTTCTGAAGAAAGAGCCTGTGCTTACTGCTGAGTACCGTTTTCAACCTGATTCCTGCCCATATCAAATTGAGGGAGTAAATTTACTTTCAAAAAGTTGAACAGTGTCAGCTCCTTTCAGTTTGATTAGGCTGCTCTTTTGTCATTACAACTTTGTGGACTTTATACAGACCTGATTATTGTCTACTTCGTGTTTCAAAAGTTATACTCAAAATTGTTTTTCATTGTCCCTTTCTAGATGTAATCACTGTTACTTTGGGATCAGACTTCTGTGAGACCACACCTACATAAAGTTTCCTAAAAAGTCATTTTTCTCCAGCTGAGAAGCCCTACTAAGCACGGCCTTAATTATTGCAGAAAATCATTCTCATTTTTTTGTTAAGACTTAATTTTTAAGACTTAATACTGAATTCCTAAGTCTTAATGAAAGGTCTTTCAGCCTTACTCTAATTTGATCTTTGTCATCAGGCTTCATTTTTACCTTGAGAATCCATTAAAGGCAAAAGAGATTAGAGATGAGAAATAGCTTTTATTTCCAACCAAGAAAGTTCTCTATATTCCCTCTAAATTCTGTTTGTAAACTGGCCAATTCTTTTCTTAGCTCATCTCTTTCTTTAGGTTACCTTATCAATTCAGCTACAAGCAACCACATGACACTTTTAACATTTGCCTGGAAATCATCTTGATCAACTCCAAGAGTGCATTAGGAACAGTTTTTATCTTCCAAATTACCAAAGGCCATATTTTAACACCTGTTGCGCTCCTGTATAAAAAAGGTCATGTTTCCAGCCTCCACCTACCACCTTATTGCAAAATCAAAGCAACATATTAGGATTTTGCTTTGGCAAAATTCTACTTATAGGTAATAATTTCTGTATCATTTAGATAATGCTGCATAACTAAGTACCCCATAACTTCATGATTGAAAACAGCAATAATTTATTACTTCCAGAATCTAAGTGTGGCTAGGCATTTCAGCCAATCCAGTCAAGGCTCTGCTGAACATATAGGGAATCATTCATGCATCTACAGTCAGCTGGTGAGTCAGCTGGAAACTGGCTGGGCTGTGATGGCTCCAGCTAGGACAGCTCAGGTCCCCTCCATTGCACATGCCCTTCATATCCTTTGAGACGCTAGCATGGGCTTGTTCTCATGGTGGTGGCTAGATTATACAGAGAGTGGAAATATGCAAGACTTCTTGAGAACTAGACTCAGC
This sequence comes from Theropithecus gelada, assembly GCF_003255815.1. Classification (NCBI taxonomy): domain Eukaryota; kingdom Metazoa; phylum Chordata; class Mammalia; order Primates; family Cercopithecidae; genus Theropithecus; species Theropithecus gelada. The sequence continues at coordinate 89,998,605 of NC_037685.1, forward strand.
ACTCACTTCTGCTGTTTTCTATTACCCAAAGCAAGTCAAGCAACAGGTAGCAACATGCAAAGTCAGTCCATAAAAAATATATGAAGATCTACCTGTTACTAGAAAAACCTGAAAAGTCACAATATAAAGCATTTGGATATAAGGGAGGGAGTGTTATTTTACAGTCTTTACAGCAAATGTGGAGCACTCCAGGACAGAAAGAATGGAGAAATCACAGCATTCCCCACTGGGCTAAAGACAGGACATTCAGACAACCCCTCCACTCTCACTCTCTTCCTCAGCCCTCTGCTTAAGGAGATGTGGGGTAGAGGTGGGAGGAAGGACATGGTGGTTTATGAGACACTATGTTGGCAATGATGGAGAATGGCAATACAGATTCAAAGCTTTTAGAAAGTAACCTCAATTTTGGTGTTTGGTTTTAAACAATATATTTTATTGACATTTCTTAGACTCTAACTGTGGGGTAGAGTTGCCCATTCTGAGGCAAAAGGAATATTCCCATTCTTATTATTACGGTGTTATTCTATGATTTAACCTAACTGGGTTGATAGAGCTGTAATTTATTGTTATTTATCAGATAGACCTTTGGAAGGGATACGGACTATAACTCAAGAGCACACTGTTGGGAAGCGGTGAAGTTTGCAGCTAACTCAAGTCTTCTGATTGCAAGTCAGTGGCTCCATAATTTCTTCATTCAAAGTATTTGTGACTGGCAGGCAGGTTAGAAGAAGGAACTAGCAGACTTTTCTGAAAGCTGCATTTGCATAGCATTTAATGTAAGGCTGAAAAAAACCCAGCTGTTCTCCAAAAAAAAAAAAAAAAGGGCAGAGGGGCTGATGGAAATGATGAGAGTTAACCATCATCCCAGTGCAATATAATCCAATACTTGGTGGTACTTTTCCTCCAAAGCTACTGCTTTTTTCACTATGTTGCCTTGCCTCTTGTTGTGAGTAGTATTGTGTCTCCCGAAAACTGTATGTGTCTCCAAAAATATCCTAGCCTTTTGCACCTGAGAATGTGACCTTATTTGGAAATAGGGCCTTTTAGATCTGTTCGAGTTAAGATGAGATCATACTGAATAAGGGTGGGCACTAAATCCAATGACTAGTGTCTTTAGAAGAAGGAAATTTGGACTCAGATAGATACATAGGAAATAACACCACCTGACAATGGAGGCAGAGATTGGAGCAAAACGTCTACAAGCCCAGCCAGAAATGCCAAGGATTCCCAGCAACTACTAGAAGTTATGAGGAGGCAGAAAAAATCATCCTCTAGAGCTTTCAGAGAAAACACGGCCCTGCTGATACATTGATTTTGGTCTTCCAGCATTCAGAACTGCAAGAGAACTGTGTGTTTTAAGCCACAATTTTTTTTTTAAATGTGTTATAGCCCCTTAGGATATACCTTTCAATTTCATACAAATTGTTACTGTAAGAGAGGCGAACCTTTAACCTCTACCCTCTACCCTCTTAGAGTCCCAGCTGGGCGTGAGAATTAAATTGACATAAGATAGATTAACAGAAGACAAGCACGTAATTTCTACATGATAGAAGGAAATGAAAACACAAAGAAGTGTCAAAACCCAAATGCTTTTATATTAGGTACAATTACAAAGAGATGTAATTGTAGTAAAGCAACTAAATAATGTGGTGAGGCTAGAGGAAGAAAAGAATTATTTTAGTAATATCTGTTTGTACAGAATTCTCCCAGCTATGACTCCTCATTGAAGAATATTTTTCTTCTCTTGGTCCAGGAAGAGCATCTGTGACATGAGAATTTTAATCGCCTGTTTTCAGGAAGAAAAAGAGATTAGAATGCCCTTCTTGCATCTGCTGTTTTTCAAGTGCATTAACTCAAAATAATCCTTATATAGAAGTGGTAAATTTTGAGGTGTATATTCGGCTACCCTTCATTACAAACTTCTTGACCTAGTCCACACCATTGTATAATCTAATGAAGGAAAACACATTGCAGACAAGTTAACATTTCCTATTTCTTAAATTGAGGAAGAGAGGAGTCAGAGGGAACAAAGAACTGTGACTTTAAAATATTATTTTTTCTCTCCAATTCTCACAAGGTCAGCCCCACTACCTAAAACAGCCACTTGAAGCTAATCTCAAAGCTTCCAGTACAATTTTATTTGACCTTTAGTTAAAGACCGCCTCTACCAGACAACTGACTTTGTTCCACCCCTTTGGGCTGTTGCAGAAGTCAGATTTCACAGTGTTTCTTTCATTGTTCTGCTTGGAAAACTAAAACCTGTTCATCCTAAAAGAAACCAACTTGAAAGTGCCAATTGAGGCAATAACAAAACATATATTTCACATATTTTTGAGAAAAAATATGCAGGGAAGAAAAATGAAGAGAATAAAACAGCCTGTTTGTCTGAAAACTGTGTTTTTCTATGCTGAGCACTCTGTTTATAGAGCCAATACATCATGTCCACCAATAAGTAGAAGTGAAGCATGTTTCTTCCACACATTGTTTGACATGGAAAGTGAGTATTTTATTGGCATTGGGTAATTTAAACTCACATAGTGGTGTCTGGAGTATATTTGCAGCATACCATGCAAAGCTTAGATTGTTCAGTAATTTGTGTACCAGAGAGAAGTGGTCCAAAACAGTTCAGGAGAGAGGCAAGGGCAAAAAGTGTGGAGAAGTTGCTTTATGGCAGACAAATATAGCTGTCATTAGGAAGATATTCATTAGCATCAGATAAACCTAAAAATTTTGCCGCCCAGTTTGCTAAATGCTAGTTTAAATGGCAGAGTTACAGGTAATGACATGGTAATATTGATCTACCACATACCCAGCACTGATGCTGCCTCAGATAATCCATTGGATTCATTCTTCCTATTTTTTCCTACCTTCTCCATAACAAACAGCCTCTGAAGGGACACACACACACACACACACACACACACACACACACACAGTCATGCACATGAAAGACAGAATGTATTGGGATTAAAAGTATTTGCTCTGGAGTTAGACTACTTAGATTTGAATGCCAACTTTAACCATTTACTGCTGTGCAAGCTGTATCTATGGAATAGAGATTTTATAGTTCATATATTATATATACTATTGTGACAAGTATTATAAAGGATAATACATGAAAATGCAGCCTGAGGCACCAAATAAATAGTCAATAAATGTCAGATATCATCATTGTCATCATCACTATCATTATACACATTCATAGGATTGATTATCAATGTACATCTGTAGGATTAGAAGTCTCTATAGGTTTGTACATGAACATAGGGGTCTAAGGCTTAACAAAGATTTGGACTTTGGAAAATTCTGTTAATTTTTCTTTAGAAGATATTGTGAAATAAAACTCAGGAAAATATCTCCAAGTTCAAACTTAATCAAATGGTCAGCTAATTAGTAGAGAAAAATCTGTTCAATATTAACCCATCTTGTCAGCTAGTCTACCTAGATAAAACAGCATTATCTTATCTACTCATTTATAGACCAGTTGAATCATGCCATAAAGGATGAGTTAACATGATCAAAGGCAAGAAGCAACTAAAGCAAAAGGTACTGAGGGAAAGTAACAAGTACTTGTCTGGCTCAACAGATTGTAACGTAAAGCCCTCTGGACCCGAGACAAATCCCAGCTTCTACTACCCAGCATGCAATAGGAACATTGAACTTTTTCTTTGATCCTAAATGTTGGGTTGATTGGTTTTCATATCAGCTATAAAGCAAAGGTTTGTATGATATGAAATGAGGAACTGCATGTGAAAACTCTAAGATTTTTCAAAACTGGAAAAAAATATAATTTATTATTAAACTCATCAGAGATACTTTTAATATGAGGTTTAAAAAGTAAAACTAGAAAGACTACTTCAGAGAAGTTAGACTTTCCACTCTAGCTTAGGAAAAACCAATAAGGAAACTTTAAGTGAGATGATCAAAGTGATGCGTTTTTTTGTTTGTTTGTTTGTTTTTTATTGTTTTTGAGACAGAATCTCGCTCTGTCACCAGGCTGGACTGCAGTGGTGTGACCTCGGCTCACTGCAATCTCTGCCTCCCAGGTTCAAGCAATCCCCCTGCCTGAATCTCCCGAGTAGCTGTGACTACAGGCACGCACCACTACGCCCAGATAATTTTTTTTGTATTTTAGAAGAGACGAGGTTTCACCATGTTGGCCAGGATGGTCTCGATCTCCTGACCTCGTCATCCACCCGCCTCAGCCTCCCAAAGTGCTGGGATTACAGACATGAGCCCAGCCCAAAGTGATGTTTTAATGGGTTGTTCTTACAGCCACACATGGCCTTCTTTTGACTGGGTCATGTTTTTCTTCTTGTAAGTCAGAAAAGATAGCAAATAAAGACAATCTACACAATATGTTCTTGCTCCTTAGAATTTTCTATAGAAAATATAGATTAAAAAACAACTTGTGACATTCAAGAGCAGGGTTTCCTGGCTATCAATCAGCCTTCTGGTGCCATAAATGAAGATACTTACAAGAAGATGGTCTTAAAAACTAATCAGAAATGGGTATTTTTAATGTCAGAGTGCTTGGTTATATTTTTAAAGAGACTTTTTTTGTTGTTGTTGATGTAAGTACACTACATTTCACTTCTACCTATGGAGTAGATTTTATTAGTGTTCAAAATATTTGCTGCCCCTGGTGGGGGGGGGGGATGGTGATTGTACCTTCTCTGTCCATTGCTATTAAGCTTGTCTCTGCGAGTTTCTTTGAGCAATAAGATATGAAGAGTAGTGACATGTGCCACTTCCAAATAGAAGCTATAAAAGTCTTCACATGGTTCCACCATCTCTGACTGCCATGGAAAAATGAAATATTAAAAGCTTCCACACTCTTAGAAAAAAACTTTATGGAAGGTATAATAACAAGTAAACACCAGAATTCTCTAAACCTATCTAAGCAATCAGTGATGGTTCTTTTTTTTTTTTTTTTTTTTTGAGACGGAGTCTCGCTCTGTAGCCCAGGCTGGAGTGCAGTGGCCGGATCTCAGCTCACTGCAAGCTCCGCCTCCCAGGTTCACGTCAGTGATGGTTCTATAGCCATAGTAACAGAACCAGAACTGCTCAATAGATCAGAACTGCTCAAGAACATCAGACAATCAGTGACAACCTCTTACTTCTAAAAGTCATTGATTCAAGAATGGATTTATACAAGAAAGATTCCCTGAATGTCAGTTAATCAATAACAGTTTCTCCCTAGTAACTATGCTTCTACAGATGATGTCAACACACTCCAATACTGTAAATCTGCTAATCCCCAAACTCCAGTCTTTCCAAAAGCTCTATAAAGGATCAGTTATCTGCTTTGTTAAGTGTATTCTTGATTCACATAGCTTTCCCTCATTTAAATAAGCAAGAAATTCAGCCTTAAGGTTTTTATTTAAAATACTGAATGGTGGTCTTATCTTTTGACACGTGAAATAAAAAATGACCAGATAGGGCCTACTCTTCCTGTCTGAGTCCTCAGTAAAGAGAATGTGGCACAGAGCCATGGCTGGCCCTCAGTGAACATGTAACATCCGTAAGATATAACTGTCGTTTGTGCAAGCCTCTGAGATTTTCAGTTTGTTACCACAGAATAATGTACACTATGTTGAATTATAAAGACTGTAAGTCTAAGTTATAAAATTACACAAGAAAACAGGCAGTTATAATTTATGACCCACTCCTGAGTTTTCCACTTGTGAGATCAGACTTATCTTCCTCATTTAATATAATTATTAAGTTTTCACAATTTCAACACAGCATTTATTTTAAAGGGTTCATTTTATTGTTTAATTTGAAAATTATTTTTCCTGTAAACTATATGATTTTCAAAGATTTCTCTTCTGCAAAACAACTTCACCAAAACACTAATAACTAAATGTGTAAAACATATAAAGTATAAAAATACAGCGACGAAAGAAATAATACATTATCCAGCCATAAATGTTCAATTTGAAGCAATTTCCCCCACAAGATTCTATATCTAGTTTTAAAATCAAAACAAATAAGAAAATTAAATTTGTCTTTAAAACATGTTAACTTTTACTAGAAAGTATCTGTTACAAAGAGAAGTAGTATGTCTGTAGTTATGTTTCAGCTGATATATGATAGTTTTCAAATTCTGTGATGTGGTTAGAACTCATGGAATTCACTTTGAAGGGCAGATAATCATAACAATTCAGTTATCATGGACACTTATTAATTCATGTAACAAATATATATTGAGAATATATGTCAACTACAGGATTCAATACAGTTAGTGTTCTAAAATAAATAAGACACAGAAATTGCTTTCAAGTTCTAAAAGTGAAAAAAATCTAAAAGTAAAAAAAGAAAGTCTAAAAGTTTAAAAACGGAAACTTAATTCATACTCCTAATAAAATGAGAGCATAATCAATGGCATCAGAAAGATGTACATAAAATGATACATGAGAACTGAGAGATAAGAAATTACAATTGAGGAAAGTCAGAGAAAGTTCATGGAGAAGGTACCTTTAAATGGGCCTTGAAAGATCGGTAGGAAATACATATAGGAGCCTGTCTTCATATAAGCAAGGCATGACTACCCATCTCTTCAGTGTGGCCCTGATCTAGACATTACTTTTTATGGCAAAAACCACAATTACTTTTGCACCAGCCTATAATAAGGCAGAGCTGTTCTCTCAGTAACATGACTCGCCATTTTCCTGATGTGTATCATCAATACTTTCTGAGATTTGTCAGGAGGTGAGGGGAGAGTTATGTTTTAAGATCTGCATAATTTAACCTAGCTACTCTCTCTAACAATTTTTTGCAAAGTAGAGATTTCAAAGCATACAGGTCATTAGAAATTAATTCAGGGTCTATACATTCCTCAGAATTGTTGGCCTATGAAGGCCCAGCCCTGTCAACACCTTGAGTCAGAATCTTTCTCAAAGTAGACTACCTTTCTGTATTTTATTTCTTCTATATGGGTCAGAGCTTTAATCCAAAGCACTGAACCCCAGCCAGGGATTAATAGTGGTGAAAATTGTTAGTTAACTAGACTTGATGGTGCAGCCAACTGATAAGGCATGATTATAGGCCTCATAATTCACTGGGAAAAATTCATTAGTCAACATTTTCACCGACACTCTCTTCCTAGCAATAGTCAAAGCACATTTCTGCAGCCCTTTCCAACCATTACTTTTCTCACTTGAGAAATTCCAGGATGAAGGGATTAAAAGAAATGTAAATTTTTAACTTCATATCTCACCTACAAAAGTGGGCAGCAACATGATTTGGGGAAATTTCCTGAAGTCATGATGAAATGTATAGCAGAACAAAAGCCACCTGGATCTATTATTTATTTTGCAAAGCAAAGTAAAACCTTTTTTAAAAACTCATATTCAATTTTATTAAGCAATATTAAAAACCAATAGAGCTTTCAGGACTCACAGGAATATAGTGCACATATCATTTATATGCAATTGTGCATAAATCATTCTTTTTTTTAGGTGAATGGAATCAGAACTTCATGGCACTTGCAGAAAATACCCACTTAATTTTCAAGAAGAACCCTATAAAATAATGCTTATCAACTTCTCCAGAATAAAAATTGGACCTAAATATGAAGACTCTGCCATTATATGAACACTCTTCAATGCTTTGACTCAGTGAAGTTAATATCATTGCTACCATTCTTAAAGTAAGTGACATAATGGGCATATTCTGGGGGTGGGGGGAATAGTACATTAACTGTCAGAGTCCATGAATCTGAATGGAACTAAAGTCTCAATGTTCAAAAAAATTTTTAAGTTTTCCGGCTTAAAAATTTAATGTAATCAGCAGCTACTTTCCAAAAAGAGACAAAAGCAGTCTCTCAACTTTCTACACAACCATACTAGGGGTCCAAACTAGGTAAAAAAAAATATATATATATATATACATATATATATATATATATAAACATATATATATATATATAAAACATATATATGTTTGTGTGTGTGTATATATATATGCACACACTGAGCAGTGATTCAAAAGACCTTGGCCTCAGACTCAAATATATTAGATATAACAGTTTAGCAGTTGACATGAAAAAGCCACTTTCTTTTCTCACTTTCCTCGCCTGAAAACGGCATTCAAATAGTCATCCTAGAGTTGTTCAAGCAGCAAATTTAAAAATATATAGGCTGGGTGCTGTGGCTTACACCTGTAATCCCAGCACTTTGAGAGGCTGAGGCGGGGGATCACCTGAGGTCAGGAGTTCAAGACCAGTCTAGTCAACATGGCGAAAACTTGTCTCTACTAAAAATACAAAACTTAGCCGGGTATGGTGGCACATGCCTGTAATCCCAGCTACCCAGGAGGCTGAGGCAGGAGAATCACTGGAATCCAGGGTGCAGAGACTGCAGTGAGCCGAGACTGATTGCACCACTGCACTCCAACCTGGGCAACAGAGCAAGACTCTGTCTCAAAAAAAGAAGGAAGGAAGGAAGGAAGGAAGGAAGGAAGGAAGGAAGGAAGGAAGGAA